>NC_056732.1:1468075593-1468085593 GCF_019279795.1 Protopterus annectens | reverse complement strand
GCGAAATGGACAGCTATGTATGGGGCAAGATTTTTTTTGGGAACAGATTGCCCCTTTTTTCTTTTTTTAAGGTGAGAGTGGGATGTTGGGGAGGAATAGTAGGTATATTTGTGGAAGTAGGTTGGGTAGGATAACAGACAAGACAGACAAGGCAGCATACAGGGGTGGTATATGACACATATGGGGGTAAACACCTTGGCTGGGGAGGAGTGTTTGGAAGTTGGAAGCCCATGAGCCCCCTAGTGGAAACAGTGGGACTGATGTCCCATCCATGGGCAGTCACCACTGCACCTTCACGGCCCCGAAGGTGGCTGTGCTGCGGGCTGAGTAGGAAGGGCAGGTGACCCTCTAGTTGCACCACGCAGCCCTCAAGCTGGAATAGCAGCTCTCCAAACTCCCTGTGGAGCTCGCTACACACCAGACACCGGACCTGGCGACGGGTGACAGTGTCCTGTCCGTGCCTGCTCCCATGGGGGCAAACACCAACCCCTGAGGTGGTTTCACTCCAAGGTGGTGCAGGACCAGTGGACAAGGAGGTCCCGTGTTGGGCCACTGATGTGCTGGTGCCCAGTGCCATGGCCAGATGAGGTGGGAGAGATGGGTCCGCTGGGACCGGCCTTCCCAAACGTGCTATGGTGTTTCAATTTTACAGCATATGTGGGTTAGTAATAGTCAACACATTGCAGGATTGGGTATAACAGCATGCATAGATATTACCATTAACCCAAAACACCAGATATGGAACAGTTGCATAGCAAACCAAACACATGCATATATGGAACCACAGTGGCCATTACAACAGCATTCAGATACATTGATGGCAGCATGCCACTAATGTGGGAGTATTTCAACATGGCCCACGCATAGAAACAAATTTAAATATTTATCAAACAATAGGACTTATGTCCCAACAGTAGATTTAATAGTGCACATACAGACTGAGATGTGTATTTAGTTTATTGTTGCAGATATGGTAGGGGGAGAGAGAGATGTCAATTAACTTGTATATCCCTGTAGTTCTTATTACTTTCCTAGTCAGAGCTGTGATCTGTACCTTACAGGTATTATTACACTACCCTATGGCCTTAGTTTGGACAGTGGTATGGATGTAGGCAATTATATACATGTACTGAGTTTTACCTACAGTATATACCTCTTACCTTGTATACCTGTGAAGGTATTGTTTGTTAACACTACCTGACTGTTTCTACGCATATTCCCAGATTCCAGGTTGATGTTATGCACATTCCTGTCCATCTCTTATTGCACGCACTCTGGGCATGTCTTGACAATATGCAGGTGAAACCGGGACCTATTTTGACTATTGCCTTTATAAACCTTTGGTGAGTTGTACAATGACAGGTTTGTTTTCATAGACATTTTCCAAATATGTACAAGCCTAAAAGTCAGTTATATGACATTAAATGTTGCCTACATGTCAGAGATTAGCACGCTGATATGCCAGGGGGACAGGGTAACAGCCAGCAGCTATGGGCCAATTAACTGGACATTCTGGACAAATCTGTGCAGTTGAGGGTATGATTCTGCATACAGCTTACTACCACTCCCAGGATTCGAACCATGGCTATGTCCGCTAAAAATAAAACAGTGTACATCACAGTTGAGTGTGCTATATAGATACTGCTGTGTATATCTTCTCTGATTTCTGTCTATAAGTCTCCCGTGGTTTTACAATCTGACCTTGTAATTACAACACTCTTGAACAGTGTGGATGACAGTGATGAGTAATACCTTATTATTCAGAGAAACTGCAACAATAACAATTCCATACAATACCAGAGTAAACAGTACCAGTCCAGGATTTCAATCTTTTATTTCTAGGCACAGTTTTCATATCTGACAGACTTGTGGGGGAAATGTTTGTTAGCACTACCTGAATATTGCCACACATATTACCAGATTCCACATTATTATTATGCACATACATCTCACTCTGTTACTGCACACACTCTGGTCATAGCTTCACAACATAGGGGTGGAGATGGACATAATTTGCTTATTACTCTCATAACATTTTGGTGAGTTGCTAGAGTGACAGGTTGTTCTTATAGATATAATTTCTGTCAGTTATGATGTCTGACAATCAGTTGTATGTCATTATTTGCTGCCTAAACTTCTGGGATCATCCCACTGATTTGCCAGGGAGACAGGATGACAGGCAGTGGATATGGGCCAATTGACTGGACATTCTGGACAAATCTGTACAGTTATGGGGTATGGTTCTGCATACAGCTTACTACCACTCCCAGGATTCGAACCATGGCTGTATGTGCTAAAAATGCAACAGTTCACATCTCAGTTGAGTGTGCTATTTGGATTATGTTGTCTATCTTTTCACTGTTTTCTGTCTAAGTCTCTCTCAGTTGTACAATATGACTTCTTGTGATTACAAGAGTGATATACAGACATTCCTACACATTTTATTTATGTAGCACAGTGTGGGTAACAGTACTTAATACAACAGTACTATTAAGAGATTGCAACACTACATTACCATATGATACCAGAGTAAATACAAGCAGTCCAGCAGTTAGACCGTTATTGTCAGGCTGTTAACCTTTTATTTACATATAACCTATATGAGACTCTTCCTGCCATATTGTCTAGTGTATTCGGTGCATGCCATACTCAATACAGGTTTACACTGGCAATTAACTTTCTACTACGTTTAGATTTATTTCTTATGCAGTACATGCAAGACTATTACTAACCTGCATCGTGATGCAACCTCTGCAATCCACAGGCATGGGCTTCCCGGTTCATAGCCTGCTCATCTGTTGCTGTCAAAAACATAAGAGGAATATTGGTGGTGCACAGGTTAACAGCGGGTAACGCTGTCAAGAAGAGCAGGTTTCCTTCCGTTCGATTTCTCGGGGGTGCCTCTTGTGCATGTTCTCCCTGTTCTGTGTGTTGGGTTTCCCTCGGTAATTCGCCTTCTCCCACATTCCAAAGACATGCATCTGGAGCATTTCCCCCCTCCCTCCGCTGAAAACAGGCTCTGTGGAACCTAGTCGGACATTCCCGGTCAACAAATGTTAAATAAAATGAATAAAATAAAATAAATAAATATTTAGCCATACCTACCCATAATATGCATGAGCTAGCAATTATTAAACAGGTAGTAGACTGATACTTACACATGGCTGGGACATTCCCCATCCACCTAGCCTCTTGGAGCCACTAATCCAATAGCTCCATCTTTCTCCACTTCAGATCGGCATAGTGATGCCTGACCTGCTCACCAGTTCGAAGTGTGCCAGTGGCACTGGTGAGATCATGGGCAAGATGGTCCCAGGCTTCCACTTTATATTGGGAAACCTGGTACTGGCCCTGCAGCAGTTTCTGGTCATGGTCTTTAACAAGGATTCCTTCCATGACTTTGGACTCCTGGATGCCCCAGTGTTGCACCCAAAAGCACACTCCTTCTCCCACACCAGTCATAGTGCCTACAGGAGGAAGCTGCAACCAGTTATTAGATGTATTCCTGCCTGTTGGGTTTAAATAGGGCTGATTTCCTACACTTTGCCGTGATTGGACATTATGGGAAAACCCGCTTACCTAAGGTTGGCATTGCTTAAAAGTGTATATCAACGGGCAAACTGAATTAGCTGGCCTACACATTGCTTACACCTAGTAAGCTGAGCTGTGCAATGCTTAGTGTTGCTTAATTTTTAATTTGCATACTATTTGCTGTTTGGCTTTGATTTATTATTCCTTGCATGCTATATATGTGTTTGGTTTCCATGATTCATGTGTACGTACACTGTATGGGGTCCTTGTGTTTATTAGGGGATTTCAACACTTTATTACAATGACACCTCACATCTGGACTTAATGCAGTACTCCAGTTCACATATTTATGTTATGTAGTAGGTTATGCAACATAAAAGTGTATATAGTTTCTTTTCATATGTTAAGTTTGATTTTCCTATAGTGAGGATCTGTTTGGTGATACCTCAATCTTGTGTCTGCTGTGATGACTTACTGGTTAACTACTGTGACTATAGTGTACAGGGTCCTGGGTTCAAGACTTGCAAGGCTGTTTATTTTGTTGCTGGGCAGAACAGTGGCTGTTGGATACAGAATGATTCAGGCACTTTTAAGCAATTGTAAGCAGGTTTGTGCAGGTTTGTGCAAAGGTAAGCAATGCTAACTTCTGGTTAAATATGCTTACAGAGAATTAGCTTCAATATTGCTTACCCTGTGTGGCATTGCTTACCCCCATGGAAATGGGCTTAAACCAGCTTACTATTGTTTAAATATGCTTACTCCCACTTACTACTGCTTAATAGTGCTTACTCCCACTTACCCCCACACTAATTTAGACAGAAATGTAACATGGTTCTTGGGAAGGTGGTGGATTTGGACACTGTATGGATTTATCATTCATTACACATTAGACCTTCGATTTGTATCCCTGATTCATGGGTACATATACTGTATGGGGCACTTGTGTTTATCTGTGGATTTTACAACATTATTACAATGACACCTCACATCTGCATTTAATGCAATATTCCAGTTCACAAATATATGTTATTGAGTGGGTTATACAACATAAAATATTGTTCATAAAGTGATTTGACATGGAAAATAGAATGTACTGGAGTGAGACTCGAACCAGGAATGACTGCTCGTAAGGCGAATGCTCTGACCACTATACTATTGCAGTACTGTTTCATTTGCATAGATCTTGATATTTATCTTCTTGTGCCTTTTAAGCTACGGTATACGTAGCTAAGCAATGGGCAAACCCACGCACCTACAGTTAAATTTTATCTGTTTGATATAAAAATAAATTTTTATATTATTATATTTTAAATATTGCTCTTATAAACTTGGGGGTGTTGCTGTGGGTATGCAATCCCCTATGAGTGGCCTCACGCATTGTAATAGCTAAACTGCAGTTCTTGACTGCAAGGACATGCATATTGTGAAAACTCTGCTCTCAGACACACCCCCTACACTCGTCCACACTCTGTGTCAGTTTAGGAGCAGCACGCTTTCATTAATATGCATGGTGCGCTGCCATGCTGCTCCTAAATGGTTGCTTCCATGCAGGACTAAGTTATTCCTGCACGGAAGTTTACTGAATCCGGGGGTATGAAAAAAAATCAATAAAGAGCTAAAATCAATACTAGGGGGTTCAAAGCCAAACACAAACTGAAAAGCAATAACCATGGATAATTACAATTCATTCTTCAGCTATGTCAGGAAACTAACAAACAACACTCAGTGACACTCTGAACTAATCCACAATGACAGTACTGTCTCTGAACCAAAGGATCTGGCCAACATATGAGCAGATAAATTTAGTGCTGATTTTAAACCAGCAACAGCCATAAAAATATCCACAAATACTTGAGCCCCAAACCCCTGCAAGCATTATTTATTTATTTATTCCAGTTTGGTGACCGGGGAGGTCCACTGGGTTTGAGAGCCCATTTTCAGTGGAGGCCCAGGGAGAAAAGCTCCACAATACAAAGTTACATTACATAGAGAATTACAAGAAAAATATTTGCATTGCAATCAACAGGTAGTATAACAATCAACAGGTAGTATTACAGTTAAAACAGATATCATTCAGTAAAGACAGCAAAACTATTAAAAATGTTTCAAGAGAAAGACAGGCATACAGCATACTGGCTGGATGTTACTGTTTAGTTACATTTATAATCTAAGTATATGAGAGAAATTAGGAAGGTATGAAAGTTAGCCAGGAGAGAAGGAGGAGCAGAGCTTGGGCAGTATGAGTTGAAGAGTGCAGTTACATTTCTTGTAAAGAAACAGGTAAGAATGAAGTTTTGTTTTGAAGGTGTGTGGATTGTTACAGGTCCTCAGAGTAGAGGGCAGGGAATTCCACTTTTGGCTAGGGAAAAGGAGAGTAGAAGCTGACCAGCTGGGCACTTGGGTTTTTGGATGGTTATAAGGTTTTGGTGAGTAGATCTAAGGGGTCTAAGGGGGTATATGGTAGTAGGATATTAGATAATGCAGGGTAGCTAGTAGGATGGAATAATAATTTGTGGGCTGTAATGATTTGGAGGAAGTCAAGTTGATTAGGGAGCTCAAGCCAATTTAAAGAATGCAGTGATGGGAGGAGGATTTTGCCTTGGTAGCGAATGTGGAGATTTTGTTGTAGCACACTTCCAGTTTGAAGGTGAGTGTGGAAGATAGATTGGTAAGTAGAGGAGCACCATACAAAAGAGAGAGGAGGAGATAGGCAGTGGCCAAAGTTTGTCTGGTGGAGGGAGTGAGGAAGTGGTTGTTTCTGTAGAGTAGGCCAAGTTTTATGTGGGTTTTCTTGATGTTAAGTTGGATGTGAGTACTGAATTTTAGGTGTTCGTCGATGGTGACCCCCAGGAGTTTGGCAGAGGGAATGACTTTGATAATGGAATTGTTAAGGCTGGTAATTTGAAGTGAGTTTTTATCAATGGGAGTGGATTTTGAGGGACTGAATATAAGAATCTTAGTTTTGTTAGCATTTAGTGAGAGGTGGTTTTGGTTCATCCAATTTTCAGTAGTTGAGAAGGCAGTTTGAGTTAGAGACTGAAGATCAGATAGGTTAGAGGCACAGCAGATCAAAGTGGAATCGTCTGAGTAATGGACAATTTTGGTATTGGATATGGCTTTGTAGAAATCTTTAATAAAGATGTTAAATAGCAAAGGGCCTAGTATGGAACCTTGGGGTACTCCTGTAGGGGTGGGGAAGAAAATGGAGGAAGCCTGGCCCCATTTGACATCTTGGGATCTGTCAGAAAGATAGCTGGAGAACCAGGAAAGAGTTTCTTGGGAGATGTAGAGATTCGATAGATGATTTAATAGATAGGTGTGGGAGATGGTATCGAAAGCTTTAAATAAGTCTAGTAGAACAGCTGAAACTATGTTACCAGAGTCTTGAGCTAGATTGATAGAATGTAAGAAGGACAGAAGGGCTATGTTGGTACTGTGTCCTGGGCAGATGCCGTGTTGGGTAGGAGAGAGTAGCTGGTGTTCAGTAAGGAATGGCATGAGCTGCAGGTGTATGCATTTTTCAAGAAGTTTAGAGATTGGTGAGAGGATGGATATAGGGTGTAAATTGGAAACATTACAGTTTTTACCACCCTTGTGGAGTGGTAGAATAAATGCAGAATGCCATAGTATTGGTACATAGGACTCAATTAGTGATCTATTTATCAGGATGCTGATAGGGAGAGCAATACCGTTGGAGGCAATTTTTAAGAAGGAGGAAGGAATGTTGTCGGGGGCATTGGTGCAAGGTTTAAGTTTGCAGAGCTTTTTATAAGGTAGGTGGATACAGGTTTAAGTTCAAAAGTAGGGGGTGTAGGAGAGGAGGAGGAGGAAGCTTGAGCAGAGGGGGGTGGAGGGTTATTGTTGGGGAAGGTCTTGATTAGATCAGCATTAGAAGAGATGAAGAAGGTGTTGAATAGTTTGGCGATTTCTTGTTCAGATTTACTAGTATCAGGACATGGGTTGTTTTTTGTACCATGCTTTAGAAGGGAATTAATAGAGCTCCAGAATTGTTTGGGGTTTTTTGCATGACTTATTTGGAGTTTAATGTAGTAGGATTTTTTATCTTTAATGACTTGTTTTTTAGCTTGGTTTCGCAGCTGTTTATATTTAAATAACAATACAGGCTGTTTATGTTTGAGATAGCTTTTCCAGGTTTTGTCTCTTTGTAGCATCATTTTTTTGGTTCCTTTGGTAAGCCATGGGGTGGTTTTAGCTTTAACTCATTTTGTTCTTATTGGAGCTAAGGAGTTTAGGACAGTTAAGAATGTAGAGTTGAAATAGTCAACGGCATTGTCTAAAGGTAGGGTTTTAAAGAAGCAAGTCATAACTTCCCTGTCTAAAGCAAACTACATTGACCATGAGTCCTGATAATATTCCGGGATGCCTAATCCCTGTTGTCCAATGTATTATATCACAGCCTTTCATAAACCTTTTCAACCTGAGCCTTTTCATTGATTATGTTCATTAAGCATGAAAATGACCACAGTAATGACCCATCAGCATAATTAGTCTAATTTGCAAAGCCATGAAAGTCATCACATTAGACTTGAAAATAAGATTTTGAAATTCTTCTCCTGAACTGTCACCAATACAACTTCTTTGATAGCAACATGGAAGCTGTGAATGGCAACCATGCAGATTACAAAGCATATCACAATCTGGCTAAAGTCTTTCCTAGGATTCCTTATACTGGTATTGTCAACAGTGTCAAAGTAATAAGCATAAACCTTTATATTGTGAGCAGATAGCAAACTGGTTGCCAAACAGAACACACATAATTAAAGCAGCTGGAACCACCAGTTGTGTCTCTCAGGGATCTTTGCTGGGATCCCTTGTATTTAGTATATGCTTCTCTGATCTTTCAAACCAATAATCTAGACTTATGGCTAACTAAAATTGTTGAATATTGCAAGTTAGGTGCTGTTCACTCAACTGCTAGTACCACTTCACTTCAGCCTGGTCATGGCCTTGAAAATAATTGGTGCAAAAAAGTCAGACTTAAAGAAAAAAAATGCAGTTGTTCCATGACATATAGCATAGATAGCACCCCTCAACAGATTGATAAAGTCTTCCAAGGTCTTAGTACCTTCATTGGCAATTCTCTCCTTCTGTCTGTTCAAAGTAATACTTAGAGACTTCTGATATAGATCAAAAGAAGTTACAATCTCTTTCTATTCACCCATTATCAGACAAATTACTGAGTAGAATGTCCCTTTTGGCATGTATTTGGGTAAGTACGCACAATTCAAAAGACAACAGAAGTTTCTAACCAAAAAATCACAGGTCTGAATATTCTTAGTTGCCAAAACAGAATCTGTATACCTGTAATCTGTGTCATATAAACTCCTGCATAGTAATTTATCTGTAGCATTTAAGGCCATGAAACCCCTTGCAATACTTAATGATATCAACGCCCACACCATGGATTTATTTCTTCATCCACAAATAAACAGGGCATAATGGCATAACAGAGTCATCCCCCAATTCATATCCTATCTCTGGAAAAAAAACTCTCTACAACTTTAAGATGAACCTTGAGAACTGAATGAGTGGCCACAAATTCATGTGTTAACCTCTCTTGGAAGCAGGAAGTGCCATATGAGGGAGGTTTCTGATGGCCATTGCGCTGATCTGGCTTGAAGGTCTTATGATCCTGTTTATTATGTCTAAATGTCATCAGAGCATAGTGTTGCACATTCATCTAACCATCATTGTTTGTCATTAACTTTTCAGTAAGCCCAATAGTTCAGACATAATGAGACTACCTAATGTCATTTCAAACATAAATTGTTACTTTCATAGCAAATACAAGGTTTCTGATTGATTAAGAAATCTATCCCCTCCAAAAGCCTTTAGTTGGTCATTCTTTCTGACCCAAAGATTTTGGAAAAGAGTAACAATATTCTCCTTAAAGACACAGCCTTCTCACTTTTGAATTGAAGAAATAGGGCAGACAGAGTGTTAAACTACCAAAAGATTTATTATACAGGTTTTCACTGTTAAGGGGAATATATACCATTATTTATTTTTTTCCTAGCATTCTTCCTTCCATTCTGCTTGGTTTCTGTCCCAGAATTAAGAAAGCTTACCTCCATTCCACTATAATAACTACTTAGCATGGGTAAAATTAAAAAGTTCATCCGTAAGCATACTTTGGATAGCTTTCCATCCCAATGGCCTGTGCATTTATCTCTTTTCTCTGGCAGTGATGCTTTTGCTTTGCTGATTACTCAATAAGTCAATCATGGAAGATTCCGTGTCCTTGCAAATGAAGGAAGCCCTGGTTTTCTAATAGACGAATCAGAGCAGAGGACAACAAGAGGCACTTATCCTAATAATCTTCTCATTCCATTTGCATGTTGCCATGGATATGAGCTTTCTCACTAGTGGATATGTGCATCCCGAGGCAATGTAGACATTGTCTCATGTTTACTGACAACCAGCTAATTCTTAAACAAACTGATATGGT
>NC_056732.1:1467970593-1468070593 GCF_019279795.1 Protopterus annectens | reverse complement strand
AGTTCAACTTTCGTGGCAGGAAAAAGAAGTGGCCACAACAAAAAGAACAGTGCGATTAGCATAGCTATTAGAATGATCATGCAAGTTTTCTGAGGTTGCTCAATGTCTCTATTCACTCTGTACCTGGCCATTATGTTCTCGTTGTACAACAGTAACAAAGTTTTTGTCCAATTCAAAGTTCTTAACCAGTTTACAGTGTGTCAAATGAATCCAGGAAGTTCGCTCCACAATCTTGACTGCAGTGGGTGTCAACATTAGTGCCTGGTATGGTCCTTCCCACTTCGGAGAACTCCAGTTCTTTCGCTTCACAATCTTCACCCAGACCCAGGTGCCTGGGGCTACTGGTGCTTCCAATTTTGGTTGCTCTTTATCTGAAACAGAATTTAACTGCAAAAGTTTGTTATTCAAAAAATCATCTCATATACCCTGCAAGTGAACTGTCAGCTTCTTGCTCTGCAGACATGAGAGGTTTCCACTGAGGTGTATAATATGCCCTCCCAAACAAAGTCTCAAAAGGGGCCAATCCCTTTGCATTTGGAACAGTTCTCATGCTCAACAGTGCTAAAGGCAAACAGTGCACCCAGTTCTTTTGTGTTTCTGTCATCAGCTTCCTAAGTTTATTCTTCAGTACCCCATTATGCCTCTCTACTAGCCCTGCAGATTGGGGGTGATAAGCACAGTGATTTTTTAATGATATTCCAAAATAACGACTAAGTTGTTGTACTGTTTGGTTCACGAAATGTGTACCGTTATCACTATAAATCTTTTCCGCTATACCAAATCTGGGTATAATTTCTTTAACAAGGACCTTCGCAACAGTAGCTGCATCTGGATTTTTAGTCGGAAAAGCTTCCACCCATTTGGAAAACATATCTATAATGATAAGGCAATATTTTTTATTTTCACATTTATTCAGTTCTATGAAATCCATACAAATAGTATGAAATGGAAACGGTGGTGTAGGGAAACTCCCTTGCTTAGGCTTCAATGCCCCTTGTGCATGATGCTTGTTACAAACATGGCATGCTGCACAAAATTTTTTTGTGTAATTTGTAAATCCATAGGTTGTAAACACTCGATTCACTAACTGTACCATCCCTCCTGTTGAGACATGGCTCTGCCCATGGCTCAACAAAGCTACATATCTAAACAAGTTAGATGGCAAAATTGGTTTCTTTTCCTTGGAGATGTACAGTCCCTTTTCAAGGATTGCTCCTCGTTTTATCCACTTCTGTTTTTCTACATTTGTAGTAAGTGTCTGCATTGTTTTCAACATTTCTAAATTTAAAATCTCAGAGGGTTGTAATTCCTCACTCAAAAGAAAAGCTTCTGAGGCTGAAGTTGCCTGCTTTACAGCTGTATCAACCCGCGCATTACCTTTTGAAATCCTATCCTGTTGCTTAGTATGACCTACGCATCTGCAAATAGCTACTTTTTGAGGTAACTGAATAGAGTCTAATAAATCTAAAATGAATTGCGCATGATTAATTGGTTTAGCAGATGTTATCATTCCTCTATTTTTCCACTGCTGCGCAAAAACATGTACAGTAGAAAAAGCATACTGACTGTCAGCATAAATATTCACTTTTTTACCTTTCGCTAAGGTACATGCCCTTGTCAAGGCTATCAATTCTGCTGCTTGTGCAAATAAATTGTGTGGTAAAGATTTTGCTTCTAAAGTTTCAGTATCAGAAATGACTGCATACCTCACTAGGATCTGTCCTGTAGGAGCCCTCCTGCACGAGCCGTCCACATAGTATGTCGCCTCGGCATCATCCAAGGGAACATCTGTAAGGTCTTGTCTAGGTAATGTTTTTTGCTCAATCTCCTGCAGGCAGCAGTGCGGTTTGCCATCTGCAGGGGTTGGAAGCAAGGTTGATGGATTCAAAGTTGTGCATCGTTCAATTGTCATATGAGGTTGGCTCAACAGTATAGTCATACAGGAAAGATGTCTAGCAGGAGAAAGATATGCTACTTTTTCTTGCAGTAAAATAATTGTGACTGCATGAGGCACTCTCAATGTGAGAGGGTGGAATAACACTACTGAGGCTGAAGCCTGCACTGCCATTGCAGCTGCAACTACTGCTTGTACACAGTGGGCCAGGGACCGCGCCACCGGGTCTAACTGTGATGAATAGTAAGCTATGGGGCGCTGCTTATCCCCATGCTGCTGTGTCAATACTGATGTCATATATCCCTGCTTACAGTCTACAGTTTGAAAAAATTGCTTATGATAGTTTGGTAATCCTAAAACTAAGGATGATGCTATCAGTTGTTTCAATTTGCAGAAAGCTGCTTCTGCTTCTGGTGTCCACTGTAATAATTCCTGTGCCGCCATCGGCTTTTTGAATATTAAATTAGCTAGTGGAGCAGATTCCAAAGCATAATTCAGTATCCAACTCCGACAAAAGTTAGTAGTTCCCAGGAAGGACATAATTTCCTTCTTGGTAGTTGGTCTAGGTGCTTGTAATATTGCTGTTTTTCTATCTTTATCTAGTATTCTACCTTCTTTGGATATTACATATCCTAAGTACTTAACTTGTCTTCTCCAAAGTTGTAGTTTGTTTTTGTTTATTTTGTGTCCTTGAGTAGCTAGAAACTGTAACAATGCTATGGTGTTCTCTTTACATTCTTGCTGGGTGGGGGCCGCCAGCAGAATGTCGTCTACATAAAGTAAAATCTGACTTCCTTTTGGTGGGATAAATCCCGCCAGGTTGCTTGCCATTTCTTGTGCAAATATTGTTGGACTTTCACAATATCCCTGTGGTAATCTCGTATATGTATACTGCTTCCCCCGAAACGTAAATGCAAACCAATGTTGGCTGTCGGGGTGTATCGGTATTGAGAAAAATGTATTACTAATATCTACCACAGAAAAATACTTTTGCTGAGGTTTTAAATCATTCAGTAAGGTATGCGGACCTGGCACCATTGGTACCCTGGGTATAACTGCACTATTTACAGCTTGTAAATCTTGGACCATACGCCACTCTCCGTTTGCTTTCCTGACAGGAAATAAGGGTGTATTACATGGTGAATTAGGAGATTCTATTAAGACTCCTTCCTTAAGTAAGGCTGCTATTATAGGTTTAATCCCTATCTCTGCATCCTTTCTCAAGGGATACTGTCTTTTCTGAGGTCTAAATGCTGACTTTGGTGTAATAGTAACTGGTCCTACTGTTCGTATAAGTCCTACATCTGATTTCCCTGTTGACCAGAGAGTCTCTGGTATGTTTTGCAAGGCTTTTTCTTCTTCCTCCAACAAGAGTAATACTCAGCTATCCTCACTAGCCTGTGAGTGTACAGCTGGGTGTGTCTGTGTTATCCAATTCAATTTCTGTTTCTGTACTCCTTGTTCAGAGAGTTCTAATTCTGTCTGCTTTTCCCACCTTGTGAGTTTTTCTCCTAAGTCTGCCCATTTCAAATTTCTGTTCTTAGTTAAGCTAACATGTGGCAATCGATTAGACTTGTAAAGTACTAAAAATTCCTGGGGCAATGAACAGCTTACTACACTGTTTCCTTCTGCATTCCAGTACAAGTTTCATAATACTAGTCTGTTTGCATGGTTCTGAAACAATTCCTGCTCATATTCTTTATCAGGTCCTGGTCTATTACAGTAATATAGAGTGCAATGCAACAAATGCTGTTTGTCAATGTCGAGGGAGGGGGACTTACTGATGGCTACATTCATCAGTTCTTTGGTTACTGCCCCTGGACCAGTCATAACCAAGTCCTGGCTGTACCAATACTATGTCTCACCCTCCGGTCGCACTACAAAAGTATCCATTTGTCGCTGTGCTTCCATACCCTGCATGGTTGGAACTACGGCTATGCTAAATATCTGCATTAAGTCTGTACCCAAAAGGTTTACTGGGCATTTTGCAGAAACTACAATTTTACTTTTCTGGGTCATTCCTGAAACGGGGTCTGTTATCGCTATGTCATGGGTGAGTGGCTCCCGATACAGCTGTCCATTAGCTGCTTTCACTAGTATATAATCTGGTGATTCTGAATCTTCCGGTAATTTGGAAGGGTGTATCAGGGTCCGTGAAGCCCCTGAGTCGCACAAAAATTTGACTTCCCTCCCCTCTACCAGAAGCGTCACTTCCGGTTTCATGTCTGCTAAGTAAAGCTCTAGGCTCAATAAGGCTAAGTCTAAAATTTCATTTTCTTCAATGTTTACAAATTCATGTACATCCTCTAACCCTTCTGTCACATCCTCTACCCTTGCTATTACATTTGTACTTGTCTTTTCCTGTTAATTTCTATTTAGTGATTCCTGATTGTCATCTAGTCATTCCTCATCCTCTTTACTTTCTGTAGTCGCCTTCTTATTTAGTCTGCAATCCCTTGCGAAATGTCCTTTTTTCCCGCACTTAAAACATTCACCTCTTTTCTTCCTTTCTTCAAAATCTTCTGATCGCTTGTCAGATTGTTTATTTCCCTGGGTATTTTTCTTACCCTTTCTCCCAGTTTGTACTACAAATACTTCTGACCCATCTTCTGCTGAAAATACTTAAGTTTTCTTTTTACTATTAAAATGTCTCTCTGCATGTCTAGCATATTCGAGTAACGGCTGTAATCTACTCGTATGATGATCTACCATGTGCTTTGTAATAAAGCTGCTAATGGGAGTTATACTACCCTTCAAGAATGCATTATTTAACTGTTGCTCATAAGGGGAATCTTGTGTCTGATTTTCTGGTATCTGCATTCCACAGTGGTTATTAAAACACTCTAATAATCTAGCATAATATCTATCAACTGTTTCACCTTCTTGTTGAATGCACTGATTAATGCAAGTCCAATCAGCCCTAGGCTTCCACTTTTCAGAGATTCGGTCTGTCAGATCTTTTATTCTGCCATCCAATTCTGCATCAGTATGTGGGAGTGGTCTAAGCTGTGCGTCAGGAGGATTCCAGTTGCCACTAATCATGTGCCAATCTGGACCTACGATTTGTCTAACTACTTTTTCTACTTCTTCTCCATTTAAATGGTAACTTAATCTCATACCCTGTAAGTCTTCTAAAAATTTTTGAAAATTCACTTTTGGAATGGGAATTCTCTCTGTGGCTTTCCGGATATCTTCCGGTGTCCACAGTCTATAAACTAAAAGAGTCGGATCCTGTCCTGCCTGTCCTGCCTGAGGATTCGGTACTTCTATGAGTGGGCATATTTCTTCCTCACTCATAGCATGTGAATTCCTATTTATTTCACATAGTTCAATCTCCCTTCTCAAGTTGTGTGTTCGAGACCTTGTCTCGATAGGATCCCTGACAAGTGGTTTTGATGCTGTGGAAACAGCTGGGTTTAGCAGAGGTGGATCAGCTCGTCCACTCACGTCATATTCTGGTAAGGGAAGCAGAGGGGGCGAAGGAGGGGCCGTTGCTATTACCAAGTTATTATCTTCTTTGTCTAAGAGCATTGTTTTCAAATTTTTTATCTTTTGTTCCCTGCGATTTGCTTCCTCAAGCCACCTATGCGCCTGAGGGACTCCTAATCGTCATTGCTTTTTTAATTGACCTTTTGCGTCCATTTTTAGTTTCCTGACGAGTTTAATAAGTGCGAGTTTATCTAAATTGCCATCGAATTTATACTTATCAACCCATTTTGAATAATACTTAACATTGTCGGTACACTGTAATTGCATATATTTTGCGTCTTCAGTTAGGGGCGGGTCTCGGGAACTTTTCGTACACTGATTTCCCATTGTTGCCTTAGCTAAGCTGTAAGTTGTTACGTAACCCATCTTATCACGTGGTACCACAAACCTATACCTTTTCACAGTTTATCTAGAATAACTGCCTACTTATTCTGTTTCCCTGATCTATGGCAAAACAGTAACCCCTTTTTTGTCCCTGATCTGCACATGCAAATCTTCCTGACAAAAACAGTTCTATAACTAGTCCCTGATCGTAAAACAGAAATAAGGTAATTCCTCCTTACCTGACCCTCCGTGAGTTGATCCACCGGATCATTGACTCGTCCTCCAATCCCAGATCAGAAACAGTGGCTGGCCTCTTTCAAACGACAATTCAGTCGGAGGTCTTTCAAAACAGAAGAGCCGATTTGGCCTCTTCTCCGTACGGATGCATGCCACCGGGCCCAATTCTGACCTAGGCCTAGAGCGAGAGTTACTTTCCGGTCCAAAGGACCAAACTGTCAGAAGAAAAATATACTTTAAAAATTATCAAAACACGGTAGGTTCAGGTTAAGGCACTTTAATCTTGCAGCAAGGAGACAAAAACGTGCTATTACAGAGTTCGTCTAACTAGAAACAGGAAATACTTTCATTTTTATACATTCACTAACTAGACATAGCC
Source organism: Protopterus annectens (assembly GCF_019279795.1). Classification (NCBI taxonomy): domain Eukaryota; kingdom Metazoa; phylum Chordata; order Ceratodontiformes; family Protopteridae; genus Protopterus; species Protopterus annectens. The sequence goes on along the minus strand of NC_056732.1, from coordinate 1,468,064,270 downwards.
TACCAAGCTGATGTAACAGATTACCACCTTTTTCATCATCACCTGCTGACCATCAATCCCATGAATTTCTGCTGATTTAACAATTTTTATGTGAAACTTCCTGAGGAAAACAACATGGCCTTGATTACTACCAGTTAGATACATGTTATGTTACCATTCAAGGTACTATGGCTAATTCAGGCACAATGCTAACAGTTCATTCTTCTAATAATCCTTTGTCTACTTTATCTCTAAGTTACTGCAGCTGCACATGTTCCCATAGTTCAAACAGAGCTGGTTGTTTGAAATCATTACATTTACAGAATATAGTATTGTTCATTCATTCGTTCCTGACCTAGCAGATAAGCACCTGCTTCTCAAGTACATTTCCAAAAGGCATAAACATGAATATTGCTGTGCTAGCAGTTACTAGGTCAGAGGGCATCTTGCAAGTTTCAGAAAGCATATTGTAGTTTTCAAAAAGCATCTTTTCAGTCTCATATGAAACTCAATTTATATATAACACAGTGTATGTAAAATAGAATGAAAAACGTGTTAATTCTTCTGACTATTAATTAGCATTAAGCATACACACATTAATACATATTTTTCTAACATTTGGGTGTGCATATTTAGCGAGTTTAGTGGTTACTGGGTGAAAAACAGAGGAGTGGGCATGTAACAATGCCTTCAACAGAAAACTTTCCTCGGACTGATGGGTGATTTCTCTCCTTAGTCGACATAATATTTACTGGCTGCTTTCTCGTGGAACAGAAAACATTGTTGTTTATGTTAATTTCTGTGTAAAATGAGATCTTTATCTGATGAAGTCTCTTTGATTGTCTAAGATTGAGATGAAAGCGCTTATCTTGTTGTTTTAACAATAAAGGATTTGGTTGCCCTAAGGAGAAGCGTTTGTGTTCATGTTTTGCCTGCCTGCCTTCTACCTGGTTTTTCTTGGATTATTAGTTTCATTTTTGTTTTGGTGTGATTTGTTGATAAAGCCAACAAGCGCAAGAGTAAGTTTTGCTTTATAATGGCTTGCTGTAGTGATAATCACTCACAGACAGTAGGCAAAACAGTGGAAAAATATGTTTATTGTTAACAAATGTATTTTTAAAGTGATAGGGTCATTGTAAAGGGGAGAAAATAACGATCGGGTACAGAAAGCGTGTGCGGTTTCCCGTAGTTGTCCTTTAAAGAAAAACGCCCTTAAAAAAGAAAGGCTTTTTTTTTTTAAAGAAACAGGGCAGCAGAGGTGCCAGTATGGTGTACCAGCAGGTACCGGCCCAAAAAAAGCCCTGTCATTGTGAGACACACTGATGTCCCTCTCACCATACTGAGTAATGAGAAAGTCATGGCCATTTTTTTATCAGGGGTGGATCTACCATATTATGCACACACTCATGTTATTAGACTAGAAGTACCAGTATGTCTCAATCATAGTCTATGTGGGTTTAAATGACCTGAGGTATTCTTCCCTAGACTATATGAAGAGAGATATCATGGACGTCTTGAAGTAGGTGTCCCAGGTTGGTATGAGGCTAGCATTAAGGAGCATTTAACCTTCTTCAAGGATGATGCCACAATACGTACAGAAGATGACAAATGGTTTAGCTTCTGGTATCATGCTAAGGGGGTGCAATATTTGTTACCATGGAAGATGGTTAACAGATCACACTGCTTTGCTAGGGATGGTCTTCACCTCTCCCCTCTAGGCTTTCCAATATTAACTAAAACATTATCCTCCCCCATAGGCAATGATAAACTGAAAGTACTTCTGATATAGAAAATTAAAACCAATAAATCTAAAGATGTTACTACATACTGCTAGGGGTCTAAATAAGAAACTCCACTCTCTACAAGCTCTCTTCACCCAAAAGAATGCTAATGTCTGTGCAGTCACTGAGACATAGTTTAAAGCTGCAGAGAGAACACTGACAGTGCATGGTTATAATGCCTTCCACACAATTAGACCTGCTACTACACAGACAGGGACTAAAGGTGGAGGTGTCTGGATTTACATCAGAAATAAATTTACTTCACAGACAAGTTACTGTTAACAGTTACTAGAACCCACAACCATGCTGGTGACTCCCTCTACTCTTCTTACATGTCGAAAATCTGGAACTCCCTGCCTGCATCTATAACCCTGGAATCTTCCCTACCTAAATTTAAAAGGTCTATCAAAAGTCATCTAAACAACAAATGGATATGTCCCTGCTCCACACCAGACTAACTCCAGTTCCACTCCTATACTAATGCAACTCTTGCCTTAATACATAGTCTTTTGACTCAACTGCATAAACTTGTACACCACAACAAAAGAATTCGAGTATATTTGTGTTAGTTTGCTTGCTTTATTGTTGTTTATAAATCTACTGATAACTGTACCTATCTATAGCATGACACTGAATATGTGTTCTCAACTAGAAATTTGTAGTGGACCTAGTTGAAATATGTTTTTAAGCATTGTCTGTATGTCTTGTAAATTTTCTCTTTGGAGCTTTTCTCCCCGGGCCACCACTAAAAATGGACATGTATCCAGATGGACTATCCCGGTTAACAAATGTAAAATAAAATAAATAAATACTTGAAGGCTGATTAAACAGTAAAATGCACTTGCACAACATTCAAATCCCATTGACAAAATCCCATGCCACTACCTTGCAAGCTATAGGTCCCCATCTACAATCCATGAAACCCATACCATGTATTTAAACTTACTGGAAATACTCACCATCCAACTCAATATCATATTCATGGGTGACTTTAATCACCCCACTATTAACTGGGAATTATATATGACATCAAATGTGCAGGCACAAAGATTTCTGAATTTTGTTAACTCCTTGGATCAGATTGTCAATACATGAACAAGGGATGCAGACATACTGGGTTTGCTGCACACCCCCCCCCCCCAATGTATTTTTTTTATCTGTTAATATCAAACCATAAAACTATTTCCTTTGAAGTAAAAATAAAACTCAGAACCCTAGATAACCCTGGAATGTTCAGGAACTACTCTAAGGCTAATTTCCTAATTATTAATCGATCACCTTCAAGTCCCCATAAACCCTAAGAGCACTGCTGCTTATGCAGAATTGTTCAGATAATCCATATCTATGCATGTTGAGGCAGCTGTACCAGCAGGAAGAAGTACAGAACTAATTCAAAATACAAGTATTCCTGGTTGAATCACAATATTAATAAGCTGTATAACAGAAAGAAGCAGAAGCATAGGTGGTTCACCCGAGTCCTTGGCTCATACTATGAACCAGCATCCACCCCCAAAACTCTTCAACTGAAGATTAAAAAAAAACTCTTCTTTTTTAAACTGTAGCAACTGCTTGCTACCAATGTAGCAAACAGTTGCTACAGTTTATACCCTGCCTGCACAGAGCACTACAGTGTTCATGTTTTAGTTAAAAAAAAAAATTTAAACTGTAGCAAGCTGCTTCCTACAAATGTAGAGACAGTTACTGCAGTTTACACTCTGCCTGTACAGAGCATTGTAGCACTCAGGTTTTAGTTAAAAAAAACAGATTTTTTTAAACTTTTATATTGTAGCAAACTGCTACATTTTAAAAGCTGGTGTTGCATTAAAGATAGATTGGGATCAGCTGATCATACCCCGCCAATGCTGTTTGTCTGGGGCAGTTGCCCACCTCGCCTCACCTTAGCTACTGGAAAGAAGAAAATCATGGGAAAAATGAGCCTAGCAGGATAAAAGCACTCTCATCAAACTAAAGAAACAATTCAGAACACAAAGTCTACCAAAGCCAAATTTGAGGTAAAGTTGGCCTCCCAAGTCAAAGACAACCACAAGGCATTCTTTAGCTTTGCCTGTAACCTAAAGTCAGTACACAATTTTATGCAGAGTTGATTGTTAATAGAGTCACCTATACTGAGCCAGAAGGTATAGCAAACCTAGTGGCAGACCAATTCAGTTCTAACTTTACCCCTTCTCCCCCTCAACCTCCTCTCAGGAAATGCCATAAAATATAACTCTCCCTACTATCAGTAGGGAACAGATCCTCAGTGCTTTCTCTAAGGCCAAGAACACTGCATCAACAGGCACAGACAATATCCTAGGATGCCTTCTAAATAGCATGAAATATGACCTACAGACCTTCCAGAATTGCTAGTTAACTGTAGCTTGCAAACAGGCTTTGTGTCTCATAAATGGAAAACAGCAACAGTCATCCCTCTGCACAAACATGAGCTATCTACAGGCCCAAAAGTCTCAATAGTCTCATAAACAAATCCATGGAAATAATTATCATGGAAATGATTAGTAATTATATTGGAAACCTCCAAACCGTGGACTGAGCCCAATTTGGTTTTGTCAAGGGCAGGTTATGCCTGATCAACCTGGTGGACTTCATTGAGAAGGTCACCAAAGCAATGGATGAGGGCAAAATGTTTCAAACTCTCTACCTTTACCTGGCTAAGGCATTTGATGCAATACCTCTCTTAGGCAATGCTTACAAACTCAGGAGGTTAGGTATAAACCCTTATGTCACCCAGTGGATAATCAGCTGGCTCACAGTCAGGACCCGGGAAGTTAGAATTGGGGAGTCCACCTCTACAAAGAGGCCAGTCACAACCAGAGTTCCTCAGGGACTGGTCCTGGGGCTGCTCCTTTATGGCTGATAAAAATGGTTTCCAGAAAGGGCTAACACAGACAAGTAACTTGTGTCAGAGCCATTGACTAAAACTAAATGCCAAGAAATGCATAATAGTATCCTTCAGGAAGTCATCTACACCTGGTAGTTATCATATTGCCAACACACACCTAAGAGACAACCCAGTAGTCAAGGACTTGGTGACACACTATTTACATCAGAAATAAATATACATCAAGGCTGGTCAAACAGAACAATGCACTTGAGCTGATCCATGTTCAAATCACCATAGGTAAAATCCAGTACCACTTCCTTGCAAGCTATAGCCCCCCTCTATGAACCAGGAAACCCATACCATATATTTAAACTTATTGGAAACACTCACCATCCAACTCAATACTATATTCATGGGTGACTTTAATTACCCCACTATTAACTGGGAATCCTATATGACACCAAACGTACATGCACAGAGATTCCTGGATTTTATAAACACAAACTCCCTGGACCAGATAGTCAATACACCAACCATTGGTGCAACCATACTATATCTGGTCCTCATTAATATGGGAGACTGCTGCATATCCCCTACTGTAATGCTTCCCCTGGTAAGGTCAGACCACATATATTCAGTAGCTATTCAAAGGCTAACCTCCTACTATTAAGTGAGAACCTGGCAAAATGTCAAGCCCCTATAAACATTGAGAACACTTCTGCCTCTGCAGAACTGTTTACAGAAACCCTGTACAAGTTTTTTAATAGCTGCATAGAGGCAGCTGTACCCACCGGGAAGAAGTACAGAACTAACTGAAAAAACAAGCCACCCTAGTGTAATCACAAAATCAATTGGTTGTATAACAGGAGGAAGAAAGTCATGGCAAAAATTAGGAGGTGCAGCACCCTGCAGGATGAAAGCACTCTCATCAAACTAAACAAACAACTCAGGGGACAAATAAAGTCTACCAAAGCCAAATTTGAGGTAAGTTTAGCCTCCCAGTGCAATGACAACCACAAAGCATTCTTTAACTATGGCCACAACCTCAAAGGCAATACATAATTGTGGGCAGATCTCATTGTAAATGAAGCCACCTATACTGAGACAGAAGCTATAGAAAACCTCCTGACTGATAAATTCAGCTCCAACTTTACCCCTCTCTCCTCCTTAACCTTCCCTCAGGAAATATCATCAAATATAACTCCCCCTACTATCACTAGGGAACAGGTCCTTAATGCTCTCTCTCTAAGACCAAGAACACAGCATCAATGGATCCAGATAATATCCCAGGATGCCTTTTAAATGAAACATGATCTATCAGGGCCTCTGGAATTACTCTTCAGCTGTAACCTCCAAACAGGCCTTGTGCCTCATGAATGGAGAAAGGCAACAGTCATCCCTTTTCATAAAGGCAGGCCAACTACAGACCCTGGAAACTACAGACCCATAAGTCTCACTAGTCTTGTCTGTAAAGCCATGGAAATAATTATCATGGAGATGATCAATAGAGATATAGTAAACCTCCAGACACTGGACCCAACCCAGTTTGGTTTTGTCAAGTGCAGATCATACCTACTCAGCCTGGTGGACTTCTTTGAGAAGGTCACCAAAGTAATGCATGAGGGCACCCGTTCACACTGCCTACCTTGACCTGGCCAAGGCATTGATACAACAGCCCACTTGGCTATTGTTTGCAAACTCAAGAGGTTAGGTATAAACCTGTATGTCACAGAGTGGATAACCAACTAGCTCACAGACAGGACCCATAAAGTTAGAATTGGGGAGTCCACCTCTACAAAGACGTCAGTCACAAGTGGAGTCCCTCAAGGATCAGTCCTTGGACCACTCATTTTTGGCATTTACGTCTCAGAAGTCAAGGCCAATGTCAGCAGTCTCTGGCTGACTAAATTTGCAGATGATTGCAAATTAGGAGCTGTCATTGAATGGACTAAAACTAAATGCCAAGAAATGTATAATAGTATCCTTTGGAGAGTCATCCATCCCTGGTAACTGTCATAGTGACAACACAACCCTTAGAGTTGACCCAGTAGTCAGGTACTTAGGGACACACATAGATAGTAATCTAGCCTTTGATCCTCACGTGTCTACAGTGGTGATGAAATCATTCTATATTGCACAACTTATAAACAAAGGTATGGCATCTAAGTCCCAGGAAGTCATTGTTCCACAGTGTTTGGCATTCATCAGACCTTTCATTGAGTACAATGCCCCTTTTGGTATGTACCTAACCAGGCATATCCAACAATTGGAACATCCACAGGGGTTCCTCACTAAAAGAATACAGGGCTTAAGTAATATGTCTTATGCAGACCACCTCAAGGCCCTATCCCTGTATTTTGTCTCCTACAGGCTTTTGAGGGGAGGTCTATGCCTGGCATACAGGGCATTGTCAGACCCCACTCTGAAGGACCTCCTGCATACCCACAAAACAAACAGCACAAGAGTTACCCATTCTAAAGACTTAAACCTTGCCTGTGATATAAATAGGACTTGCTGGAGAGATAGGTATTATCCCAGAGGCTACCCCATCTATGGAACAGTCTCCTCATTCACATGAAACAGAGCTCCTCCCTAACCCAATTCAAGTGCAACTTGGACAATTGGATGGGAAACGGGAAATTCATCCCTGGTGTGGCAACTATGTCTCTGATGGACAGAGGTAATCTGTAAATGGTTCATCTCCCAGGCCCATGCTTACATTTATTAAGGATATCAGAACTTGTCAGAGATTTGGGATGCATGGCAAGGCTTAAAAAGACCCTCGTGGTCATTAGCCTAGTAAACACCTATGAACCTATGAACACGAAGAGAGTAATGCAGCCTTTGACCATCACATGTCTACAATAGTGAGGAAATCATTCTATTTTGTGCAACTTATAAACAAAGGTATGAAATCTAGGTCCAGTGAGGTAATTGTTCCACTATATTCAGCATTCATCAGACCTATCATTGACTACAATGCCCCCTTTGGTATGGACCTAACCAAGCTCATCCAACATTTGGAGCATCCATACATGTTCCTCACTAAAAATACAGAGTGTAAGTAACATGTCTTCTGCAGACCTCCTCAAAGCCCTATCCCTGTATTTTGTCTCCTACGGGCTGTTGAGGGGAGAGCTATACCTGACATACAAGCCATTGGCATTATCAGACACCCACCCTGATGGACCTCTGCATATCCAGAAAACAATCAGAACCAGAATTACTCATTGTAAAGACTTAAAACCTTAGCTGTGATATAAATCAGACTTGCTGGAGAGATATATATGTATCCCAGAGACTACCTCTTCTCTGGAACAGGCTCCCCATCCATATGAAGCAGAGTTCCTCCCTAACCCAGTTCAACTGTAGCTTGGCCAATTGGATTGGGAACAGGAAATCCATTTCTGTTTTGGCACATATGTCTCTAATGTACACAGGCGGCCTGTAAATGGTTCATCTTCCAGGCCCCTGTTTGTAAATGTTTCATAGCCCAAGCCCCTGCTTACACACATCAAGGGTACCAAAGCTTGTTGAACATTTGGGTTGCATGGCTAGTCTTAAAAAGACCCTTGTGTTTGTTGCCCTAGTAAACACCTATGAACCAGTAATACAGAAGGCATTTCTCTGGGTCCTGAATAGCTTTCCTGAGAATAAATGTAATTTACTGATATCCATCTTGGCCATTAACTAGACTAGTCATTTAGCTCTTCCCTTCTTAAGTTTTATGTAGGTTAGTGAAGATATTAACATGTTTCTACCAGATTCATCTTGCTCTTTGTTATCTCCTGCTTCACAAAGTATTTTTGTTACTTCCTGCTTCACAAAATATTCTCATGAACATTACCTTGAATGCTGCATCATTGTTATCTGACATGATGTTTGTGATGATGCAGACGTTCTAGGGGCACTCTGATGCCCGTCTCACCAAACATTGTTCTATCTGGCACCTACAGAAATAAGTGATTTGTTGGCTGTCTTCCTTTATGCTTGTATCAACATCACATGTCAAAAGTGTCACAAAATCATTGTGACACAGTAAAAACAAAAACAAAACAAACATAAATATATACTTATTATTTGTTTACTGGGAAAGTCCAACTTGGAATGAAGCCAATTTTCAGTGGAGGACCGGGGAGATACACTCCAAACACATTTGGACATAGGAGGAAACCCACACAAATGCAGGGAGAACATACAGACTCCACACATTAGGCACCCCAGCCAAGAATTGAACCTCTTACTGCAAGGTGACAACACTACTGCTGCACCACTGCACCATCTGAAGATATGAATATGTATAAAACATGGTGTCTATTACTGAGCTACAAACCTTATGACATCAAAACCTAAAAACAAACTTTTCTCCCTTCTTCAAACCAATAGGTCTTAATTATTTTGATGTAACAATGATGATGTTACATACATTGTTTGCGATGGACAATGAGATGACCACTGCAGCATCCTCTCTGCTATCCATTGTCATTTCTTGAAATATAAATCACTAAGGTATGAACTATTGAACTGCTGTCTTACATTTTAATTCAGTCTGCTTGGCTGAGTCCTGTCTTCTCAGTGAGAAACAACATTTCAGTTTTACTTATAAATAAAAGAACAGCCATTACAGAAAAATGAAAATGCATTGCCATGTTTTTCTTTCTTTCTTTGTGTTTGCCCATTTCCTTTCAACACCACCATCAATCTTCCTCAAGACAGCACTGACCTTTTTAATGGGCTGTCCTGCATTAGGATTATCATTGTAATTCATTCAATGGGACTGCCTCATTCTAACAAGAGTGCCTTACAGGTAACCATTTATCTTTTTTGGCAGTGGGGCAAGAGTTAGGTCCTGATATCTTTCACCCTGTAGTTACAGCTTTGGCTACTCACTGTTGAGCACCATGTGCTACAGTAAGAACTGAGGTGGGTATAACAACAGACACTAACTGTAAGTTCTCCTATGTATCAACAAAGTCCTAAAGGCTCAGGGGTTTTACATCCCTCTGTTTGCACAGGTACTTTTATACCCTTAATATATTTCAGAGGATTTTTACTTGAGTAGATAAGAAATGCTGGAGATGTGATTGGGAAGACAGTGGTTCTTTGTAACATGCTTTTAAGGAATGCAATGAATTGCCAGAGATTAAAATTCCCTACAAAGTATTTTGACTGAAATATTGAGGTCTAAATGGTTGTAACTAAAGAAATGATACTTTTGAGTGGGGATACAGAATCTGAATTGTCTAAACGTAGTAAATCCTTACTAAGTTTAATTTCACTGTCTCCAAAAGAACTGAAAAGCTACTAGAAAATGGAAATATAAATCTAAACCAACTGCAATTGAAGTAGTGCATGTTATACAGGAGATAAAATAACTGGAGGTAGGATCTTTAAAAACATGAAAGAGCAATATATGCAGAAATAAAAGGAATTTGTGGGAACAGTACATGTAGAATAACGTTCAGCAGGAGGAATGACATTTAAGAGATGGCAGGAATAGATCAATTTATGGAAGACTGGAGTGAATGAAAATTGTTAAAAAGAAATTATGTAAATATATTGCATAACAATAACAATGGAAGATTTTTTCATTTCTGTTACTGTAAGCATTTAAAATGGGATTATTTAATAAAGATGTTTAAAAAAAACATCTGTGCCACTGAACCCCAATGTGGTATAGCACCTACACCACCGACCCCCACTGTGAGTTCAACAGTTGTGGTACTGAACCCAGTGTGGGTGAAATACCTGCTACACTGAGCCTGCGTGTGGTACAACATCTGTGATACTGTGCACCAAGGAGGTAGAGCACCTTCAGCACCGAGACCTAGTGTGGTACAGCACCGGTGACACTGAGCCCCAGTGTGATGCAGCACCGGTGACACTGAGCATCAGTGCAGGTATAATTCCTTTTGTACTGAGACCCAATATGGTTCACAACCTGTTGTCACTGAACCCCTGTGTGGATTTAACACCTGCCCCACTGAACGCCAGTATGATGTAGTACCTGTATACGCATCTCTAGTCTGAGTGCAGCACCACCAACATTGAGCCCCAGTGCTGTGCAGCACCTGCAAGACTCAGCACCATTGTGGTGCAGCAGCAGCTACACTGAGCCTCACTGTGAGTGTAACAACTGTGACACTGAGCCCCAGTGGTGCAACAGCAATGATGCTGAACCCCACTGAGGGTGTAACACATGCAACACTAAGCCCTAGTGTGGTGTGACATCTGTGGCACTGAACCTCAGTGTGCTGCGCAGTTGTGATACTTAGCCACAGTGTTACTCTGAGCCCCAATGCGGTTGCAGTGCCAGCTCTACTGAGCCTTACTAAATCATTTTAAAATCATTTGAAATCATTTTAGTGTTTTTTTAGTGAAACACCTGCTACACTGAGCCCCACTGTGAGTTTAACATCTGCATCACTGAAACCCTGTGTAGTACAACACCTATGACACTGAGCCCAAGTGTGTTGCATCTGCAAAATAGAGCCCCAGTGTGATGTGTCACCTACAACACTGAACCACACTGTTGGTTAAACAAATGTGATACTAAACTACAGTGTAGATGTAATATCTGACACACCAAGACACAGTGAAATGCAACACTTGTGACTTTGAGTCCCAGTGTGCTGCAGCATCTACAATGCTGAACCTCAGTGTGAGTGCAGTGCCTGTAACACCTGCTGAACAGAGCCCCCATTTTGAGTTTAACCCTGCACCACTGAGACCTTGTGTGGCACAGCACCTGTGACACTGAGCCCCAGTGTGGAATGGGGTCTTTAACACAGAGCTCCAGTGTTGGGGCAGCACCTATGACACTGAAACCCAGTCTGGCTGCATCACAACTGCGGTGCAGCAGCTCCTACACTGTGCTGTATTGTGAGTGAAGCACTTGCTATATTGAGCCTTATTGAGCATGTAGCTCCTGTGACACTGAACCCAATGTGAGTGCAATACTTGTAGCATAAGCTGAACCCTAGTGTGTGTGTAACACCTGTGAAACTGATCTCCAGTGATGTGTACCACCTGCAACACTGATGTCCACTTTGGGAATAACACCTGTGACACTTGACATCTAGTTTGGGGGTAGCACCTGCTGCATTGAGTCTTAGATGATGCAACACATGTGACATTGGTCCACAGTGTGGTTGTCGTATCTGTAAAAGCCCCAGTGTGGGTGCAGCACCTGTGATAATGAGCCCCAGTGTGGGTATAACATTTGCAATACTGAGGCAAAATATGGTAAAGCATCTGCTACAGTCAACCCCAGTGCTGATGTAGCACCTGCTACACTGAGTCCCATTGTGGATGTGACATCTGAGTATCAGTATGGGAGTAGCACTAGCAACACTAAGGGTATTGTAGTGCAGCACCTGCTACACTGCCACACATTGTGATGCAGCACCTGTGGCTCTGACCCATTGTGGTGTGACAGCGTCTACACAATGCCCCAATATGTATGCAGCACCTATGACACTCACTCCCAGTGTGATTCAGCAATTGTTATGCTGAGGATCACTGTGGTGTTACTCTGAGCTCCAGTGTGGATGTAATACATGCAACACCGAGCCCAAGTTTGGGGCAGCCCTGGCAAAACTGAGCCCTATTGTAGTACAGACCCCCACTGTGGTGCAGTACCTGCATCTCTAACCCCAGTGTGATGTAATAGCTGCTACAGTGAGACTCAAATGTAGGGGCTGCCACTGTGACACTGAACCCCAGTGTGTGTGTGTGTGTGTGTGTGTGTGTGTGTGTGTGTGTGTGTGTGTGTGTGTGTGTGTGTGTGTGTGTGTGTTTTCACACTTTCATAAACCAATGGGATCATATGGAAAAATTGCATATCTTAATTGCACACTCATTTTTAAGTCTTGTCTTTATGGTGGATGCTTCTGAGCCATCCCAAGAGTGAGCTCCTGTAGCAGGATGGACCCAATATTTTCTTCAGTGATAAGCAAGGTATCAGCTAATCCCTCTTACCTCTTCCCATCTGGCTTCTTCAGCTCAGAAGCTGGTAAGTAACCATTGGTTATCCTGGACACAGTCAGACTCCCTCCCACTGCAGTATGAAGCTGGCAGTGACGACTGACATGTTTGACTTTTGAAGTCTTTGTGTATTTTTCCCTATTAATTTTTTACTGCTCACTGTTATAATGTCTTCTGATGGTGTCATGTGGGGAAAAACCAATCTATGTAGAGTAAGTCTTGTTCTTACTTGGACTTATTATGCTAAACTGCTCTTCAGACATCAGTGTTTGCGATCCTCCTGCATAGCGTGCTTGGACTTCTTATTCTGTAGGCAGCCTGTATTCAATTCACATAGAGAATACGAGTCACCAGACATCTTCATAGTGACAGTCTCTCAGGGTGCAAGAAGATGCTGAAGCCTGGGAGGGCAGAAAGCAAAAGGAGCACTTTATGACCTAAAAGGGCAGTTTTTAGCTGTCTAATGTCATAGAAGAATCCTGTCTGTGACACAAGATGTATGCAGTGTAAATATGAGTTACATTTGGAATTACTACACAGAAATGTCATAGAAATGTACAAATGAAGCTAATTTACAAATGCATGGTATGTGACCCTGTACACATATATTCAAAAGTTAGAGAAAAAAGGCAGTAGTGCTATAACACATTTAATGTTGCTACACAGAGAGAAACCACCACAGAAGAGGGGTGAGAAGCTGTTAAATACTTCATTCATGCTACTAAACACATCAGTCAGACTGTTAAACACATAGGACTTTGAAAAAAAGTCCAACTGAAATGTATAACAGCATCCCATGGCTCTTTTGTGGTGACTGCTGTGTGACTATAGCTTAACAGTAGACAAAGGTACTTAATAAAAGTTTGTTAAGCACCTTGCTGATGTCAAAAATATACTTTTAAAGCATGCCTTTCCCACAATTTCATAGTATAATTATAGTGATCCATAAACTACAAGTCACTATCTTTCAAAAATAGCTTATTAAATGCATTGCAAAATCTCTAGATCCTGGCAGTGTCCACAACTCAGGTTTTAAAAGTGGAGTCTGACACAGTCTTATGGAGTGCTTCTCCCCTTGACCCACCTATTCTACAACTGGCCTTGATCAGAAGTGTAAACAGAATGTTGCTAGTGTGTGTGTGTGTGTGTGTGTGTGTGTGTGTGTGTGTGTGTGTGTGTGTGTGTGTGTGTGTGTGTGTGTGTGTGTGTATGTGTATGTCTGTGTGTGTGTGTGTGTGTGTGTGTGTGTGTGTGTGTGTGTGTGTGTGTGTGTGTGTGTGTGTGTGTCTATCTGTCTGTCTGTATTGTATGTTTGTATGGTGGGGGTGGGAATAGTTCTTATTACAGCAGCTGGATAGATCACAGAGGTTCCTCACCAGGAGAATCCAGGACCTCAAACATCTACCATACACAGATAGGCTAAAAGCCCTATCCCTCTACTCGGTTTCATACAGACTCCTCAGAGGTGACCTCTGTCTGGCATATAAGGTGTTCACGGACCCCACCTTGATGGACTGCTGCATATCCACAAGTTAAGTTCCCCTCAAGTAACCTGCACGCGTGGCTTCAACCTGCTCTGTGACATCAACAAGACTTGTTGGCAGGACAGATTTGAGTCCCAGAGACTCCCTCATCTATGGAATAGACTCCCTCTCCACATCAAACAGAGTACCTCTTTATCCCTTTTTAAGTACAACCTGGATAACTGGATGGGAAACAGAAAATATAGCCCTGAGATTTCACCCATGTCTTGTCTAAACATGGGCTAAACTCTTGGCTAGGCTTATAAGGGGCCTCAGGGCCAATAGCCTAGTAACCTCCTATAATGCTATGATCCTATGATTACAATCAAACCTCAGACGTGTGCTCAGAAGTAGTTGGGAATGGGAAAGTGTGGTCATTATTTCTCTAATTTTGTTTGTAGTTTAACTTCAGCGGTACTACGCACAGAAGGTCATTGTAACATTTGGGCTTTGACAGTGTAGTCATTATTTCTTTAACTTTTCACATAATCATACCTCACAGATGGCCATAGCTATCTTTTAGGGGTGGGATGAATAGGCAATCTGTATGATGTGTGAAGCCAGTAACTTGATATGATTAGGACATTTATTCATTCACTTTCATCCTAATCTAATAACTGAGGGCTACACAAAAGACTATCTTTTTTGTTTTCTTTTGACAGGGAGATAGACACTATTTTAAGATATGATTCATGTATCTTTGCAAGTATTTGTCTTCTCAGTTTATTGGGAACTAATTTTTGCCAGTTTTGATCATTAAGCCTGGGGGACAACTTATTTATTCCTTGAAAGAAAAAAGTAAGACTGGATTTCCTTAGTTAGTTGTGATTTTTGTCCAGGCCATAACTTTAACAAAAGGCTGAGAAAAGATTCAAATTGTACCCCACATCATCTAGAATCCCATGGTTTCTGAGGTCCAAGCAAAACTGTCAGCTTAATTCTCTTATTTCCTTCATAGTTATTGCACTGCATTCTTAGCCATTTAAGGAGCGGTGATAGGGTGCAGGATGAAAATGAAGAGCAACAATGAATTTATTTTTGGCACACTTGTTGTTCAAGCTGTGTTTGGCTCAAAAGGTTTGGAAAAAAGCTTTAAAATATAACTCAGAGCACCTAGAACTCAATGGCTTCGTGGGGGGGGGGGTACTGAGACAGATGGCTTCATCTGATTATTTCCTCCTAGTTTATTATGATGTAATCTTATCCATTTAGGATATATTGAAACATTGTAGGAAAAATCTGAAGAATTCAACAAAGTATGGGAAAACGAGAAGAAAAAAAGTAATCTGAGTGATGTTGCAAGACCAGGATAGGTTAAAGCAAGGAGGACAGTGGACAGGAAGGCAGCTGGGGGGTTTTGGTTGAGGCTATAGAACTCTTTTCCTAAGGTTTCACTTCACCAAAGGCCAGAGTCAAAATATTCAGTACTGCCAAGGACTGCCTCATTTAAATACATTGCATACTGTAGCTTATCAAAAAAGTTTGTTACACTCCATAAACATTTTATAAGACTGTAACATCTAGAAAAAAAGAATGCAAGATGATTGGTTTTCTCAGATTTCTGGCATACAACAATCCTTTTGACTATATCTTTATTTATTAATACATATCACATTCCTGGTTGCATATTAGTGTTAAACATACCCTTAGAGACACAACCCGTAAGCTGTTTAACTTAAGCTTAGTTGCTGTCTTTGTCCCTGGTGAGTGATACACTACAGTGGTGATGTCTCTCCATAACAGTGGTCTTACAAATGACCTGGATAGTTAAAATCCTATCAGCCTTACAAGCCTCATCTGCAAGACTATGGGGTGTATTATAACTACCTCTTAAACTGAGGTATTAAGAGTCTTGCTTGAATTGACCCTCGGCAGTCTGGCTTTGTGAAGGGTAGAGCCTGTCTGTTTAACCTGGTAGACTTCTTCAAAATCCACAAATATAAAATACTTCTAAGACGTAGGTAAAGCTGGTATACCAAAAAATCAAATAAAAATAAAACAAAATGTAAAGTAAACCAGCACCATGACACTCAATACTTAAACAGCAAGAAATGTATTATAGCTTGCTAGTAGTAGACTTTCACCAGTACAGGCTTCTTCAGGCAAATAGTCAGCTGAATTAAAACTCATGATTTCAATACAAAAAGAATAAGGTCATGTGACTATCTTTAAAGAAGTAACACACAAAAAAATAGACTAATACATAGGTAAATACATTACACATACTAAGAATGCTAAAATATAACTAAAAACCATATGTTAAAACTTTAATATCTATCTATATAGCAGCAATATTTATTTTCCTTATCATAGATTCATACTAGGCTAACTGTACTCAGGAACCATTTTAAGTCCAGCCAATTACCCCATGTGAGAATCAAACACTACACCTTGTGTTTCTAAGATAAATACCTTAACCATTACACCATCCTCTTACCCCTTTCAAAAACTTTCAGAATTGACTTTATTGTCACACTTTCTTTGACACCAGGTGGACAGCGTACTTTATAACATATTATTCACTTATTTTCAATAATTTCTGTGCGGTTCTTCAGGTCACCACTTCTTAAGCTTTTCTATATATTTTGTAAAATAAAAAAAAGCAAAATTTGTAAGATGTGTCTGTTTTTTAATATGCCCATATAATGCATTTGTGTCTAGCTGCCTTGTTATGTCAGATATATGCTCACAAATTCTCTCTTTGAACTTTCTGTTTGTTTTACCTATATAGAAGGCATTGCAGATCAGGCTTTTTGTCATGTATATTATGTTTTTAGTATTACATGTCCCATGGCATCCAAGATGGAATGGTTTTAGACTAATTGGATGCTTAAAAGTTGTTTCTGTAGAGACATACCTGTAGTATTGATAATTTTTACATTTTTTGGAAATTAAACATACTTAACTGTACGAAGTATGTAGATGAATGTAATGTCTTATTGTATTTGTGTAAATTATCTTTATTGCTGTTGATCTCAGGTGGTGGTTGAAAAGCATAAATAGACCAGCCCACTTATGTGGTAAACAAACAGCAGTCAATAAATAAACTGTCCAAAATTATGCAGAAGATCCCTGATTTTGCATCACATTTTTGCCCTGTCCCTTGTAAAATGTTTGCTTTTCTGGATAAATCACTCAGGATCATATCTCTCAGCTATCCAGAATTAAACAATGTCGAGATTTTTCCCATATTTTGGTCTCTTCTTTATAAAAGGTGTGGTTTTCTGGCAAATAATTGAAAACTGTGCCCACTAAATAAACAGACAGTTGAGTCTGAGACTTCATATCTTTAGAATATGCATGCTAATACAAAATCTCTTATTCTAGCAGCTTTCTAAGTTTATGAGAAAAATATTTAAGATCTGTCCCTGGTTTTGGCCCTTTATCCCTCCCATCATCTTTAGTTTTGTCCAGAATTCTTGAGAAACATTTGAGAGGTATTTAGAGGATTACAGTCGGTCACTAATGCCTGACATTAAAGGTTTCATACTTCTTTTAGTCAGAAAATGCATGTTGGATGGTGAGTTTTTTGTATTAAAATTTTAAATGAATAAGTAATGACTAAAAATTACCCCAGGTTTTGAGCCTTGTTATTTTTGACTTTGTCCACAATTCTTGACGGAAGAAGTTGATCGGTATGCCTTAGAAACACTTACACATGCTTTTCCTTGGTAAACATGAGCTTGACCAGCTAGAAAAAAAGATGATTTATCAATCAAATCATCTTTTTTTCTGGCTGCCTGACCTTGTGGTTACCTCAGAAATGCCAGTGCAAATGTTGCTGTGTAATCGCTATTCTGGCAGCAGTTTCAGGGCATATTGAGCAGCTCTTGAAAGTAGGTTGCTCTTGCCCCATCTCATCCTATGGTTCTGACACCCAGGTTCTCTCAGTGCATGTCAAATTTACCCCTAGCATCATGTGCCACATAGAATATAATATATCATTTGGAAGTCTTTTCAATCTGCAATGCATTCTGCCTGCTGCATTGTGTACTCAAAACAATATTTCATAATGCTAATAAGATATGCAAAACAGTGATAGGGTAGGGTTCAGTTATCATAACATACACTGCTCATCATCTGATTTATGAAAGACCTAATGCCACACCTCCAGGAACTGTCAAAATTCAGCTAAGCAAATTGTGTGTGTGTGTGTGTGTGTGTGTGTGTGTGTGTGTGTGTGTGTGTGTGTGTGTGTGTGTGTGTGTGTGTTATTTCCATTAGACAACCTAGAAATAAAATAGCAAATTATCCAGTTCCAGGTAGCTAATTTTTCTATATTTGCTATTAGTATACCAGAATTCTTTTAGAATTCTTTTAGATTTTCTAGGAGAATGCATAATTATCTGAGAGCCAGATTCAGGTAGGATTATTTCAGCATATAATCCATGGAGAATTATCTGATAGCTGACTTTATACATAATTATCTCAAAATAGGATGTGTATAGGATTTTTCAAAGAGTCAAATGCAGATGGGATTATCTCAGTATGGGATACATGCAACATTCTCTGAGAGTTGGAAGACTGTAAAACTATCACAGTGGTGATGCATGCAAGATTACCTCAGCGTGAGACACATGCCAGATAATAATAGAACTAGATATCTGCAGGATTCTCTCAGCATATCAGACCTACAGCATTATCTGAGGCCTAGACCTGGATACATGTAGAATTTACTCAGTAAATGATGCATTCACGATTATCTGAGTATGGAATTAGTTTTGTGGCCTGAGTCTGATTAGACCCTCATGCTGGAGAAATGTTGGCTGAATCTGGAACAGAAAGCTTTGCATTTGATGACACATGGTACAGATTTTATTAATGAAGCACTGATGTGGAGTTTTTGTGCCACAGGTAGATATCAACATTATAGTTTCAGTAAATAGATCCAGGATCACAGGGCAATTAACAGCTAAGTAAAAAATGCACATCTGAAGTCATATGGCAGATGCTGATTCTCTGCAGGCTCTGCCACCCTCCCTAGAGGGTTGGGGCCTAGCAATCACAAACCTCAAATTTAACTGGTTTGAGGACACGTAGGGTGCCTTCATCTTAATATACCCTAACATGTATAGTGCTCCTTTATTCTGTACTGCCTATAACCAATTATCTGGAAAACTGTGAGTGTTATATCCAAAACAATATCAGCAGTTCATCTTGTACTATATGATATCATCTATATAACATGACTATTATGTACCCTGCTGTTCTGTGTCGAGTATATGTTTAAACATAAAACTGTGTTCTTTGCCTAAAGTTGTTAAATTGCATTGTTTTTACACTCTTTATGTTCTTAGTGTTTTTATTTTATTAATTTCAGCACTGTTCTGTGAAGCTTTTCACTCTGCTAAAAAGGACTTTTGTGCTCAGTCAGACTGTCTTGGTTAACAAATGCAAAACAAATAAATAACTAGCTAAATAAATAATAAGATGCAGCAGTTAAGTTCCTCTGGTTCACAAATGTCACATGATTATTCAGAATGAGTTATCACTATGATATATTTGACAGATATATAGCACATAATTTTTTACATGCCCTAATATTGTACTGGAAGGATGCCAGGGTACTGTGCAATGGAGTTATAATTATTTCTGAACAAACTTGTCCTTCTAACAAATTGCAATAAATAATGATAGGACATGCTGAGGTTCTCTGGTCTGATTCTCGGCTGGGGTGCCTTGTGTGCGGAGTCTGCATGTCCTCCCTGTGGTCGTGTGGGCTTCCTCCAGGTGCTCCAGTTTCCTCCCACATCCCAACGACATTTAGACACTCTAAATTGGCCCTAGGTGTGAGTGTGTGCATGTATGTGCCTTCTGTGGAAGGTTGGGCACTGGGCTGGCAACTCGACACTGTAAAACTCCACTGCCAATCATGAGCGGACAGGTGATCCGCTGTGGCGACCCCTAACCGGGAAAAGCCACAAGCAGAAGAAGAAGAAGAAGGACATGCTGTGGTTCATCCTTGTCAACAACTAGCACTGGACTGCCACCTTTCGGTACACCCGGTACCAACTTTACAGTACTTTGGCTTTGTATCTTTACCTTCACCAGCTTTCTCTAGATAGTTTTACAGCTCATTATGTTGACAAGATAAAAATGGCCTCAAGTTTCTTAATGACTTAGAATGCCTGTAGTTGAACTTCCAGGTCATTTTGTACCATTTTGTGTATGTGCAGATTCACAGCTCTTTGTTAGAAGGAGGTTCCCATTTTATTTTTTTGACTCAGTTGATCCTCCCCTGTGTCATAACCACTTTTCTACATTATTTTTGATATTCTGCTTAATATAAGTTTCTTTGTGTTAAAATCTTAAGTAAAAAAAAGTGTCTGCTTGTGTGTCACTTCATGGCTACTAGTACATTGTGTTTGATAATGCAATTTAGCACTGTTTGTTACTTTCAGGGTAGTCACAAATAACACTTCTGATTTAAGGTGTGTATTTTATTGAGGAGCAAGTCATCTTGAGAAATACTGCGATATTTTCATCAGTTATTGATTTTAAAAATATGCTATGCCGCGGTGGTACGGCGGTAGCTTTGTTACCTCACAGCAAAACGTTCTCCCGTTTGATTCTCAGCTGGGCTTGTGAGTGCCTTCTGTGTGGAGTCTGCATGTCCTCCCCGCGGTTGGGTAGTGTTCGAAAGACACGTGTGCGTAAATGGGCGTGCCTTCGTTGAAGATGGGTGTCGAGCTGGCACCTCGGCGTTTCGTAAAAATCTATTGTCAATCATTAGTGGACCGGAGTTCCGCTGTGGTGATCTCTTACCAGGAAAAGCCGAAAGACAAACAACAGCAACATTGATTTTAAAAATATGCTTATGCTTATTGTCAGTGGTTTGGTGATCAAAGCAATACATGATGAAGCTAACAAGAATTGCAAGAGGAGTAACTCAGAACTGCTCAGAAAAACATAATTGAATATTTAGACAAGAGCTATTGCTTTAAAACAGGTATTTTTTTGAATTGACTCCTGGGGTAACAAGACGCTTGGCACAGCAGATAAGGATGCAAAGAGTGGAAAGAATGATAAATAAAATTAGGTGTCAGAAGACAGGCTGCATAGTTACTGGTTCCTCAGAAATTCAGGAGGTGCTGAGGTGATACTATAAAAACTCTATAGCCAAGAGGAATTCATAGAAAATAATGCTGACATGAGAAACCTATACCTTTAAAGCTGCCTACTTTGAAGGAGGGAAGTAAAGAAGCTTTGTTAGGTACAGTTACAGAAGAGGAAACATAGGAAGCAGTAAAAAGCAGAAGGCGGTGGAGGGGGCAACAGGTACAAAGGTATTACCGGCTAAGGTGTGGAAGAGGGTAAAGCAGCTGATTCTTATGATATGGCAGAAGTTTTTTAATGCGGTAAGTACTTTGTCCTAGAGTGAGGCAATTGTGACAATAATTCCAAAGGAAAATAAAGACCCTCTGGTCCCAACTTCATACAAACTGTTTCAATATTAAATCATGATTATGGGATATATATGGCTATAATGGCAAGAAGGGTGGCTAAGATGGTAGGAGACTTAGTGGGACAGACTCAGTTTGTCTTTATTGAGGGAAGGCAAAGGGAAGACAGAGGGAAAACAGATGTCTAACAACATAACCAAGACTTTATTAATTTAACAAGACACCTATAATAGAAAGAAGGATTTGAAAACCTATACACAAGAAGGATTGGCAACAAATAGTTAGAGCTCCAGTATATGCCACAAATTTGAGAATGTTTAGAACCTTTAAATGGAAGTGCTTGTATAGGTACTTATACAATGGAAAGGTTGGCCTGTATTTGCCCTAATTTTCCAAGGACATGCTGGAAGCATGAGGCAGGAATTAGAGGTACGTGGAAGCATATTTTCTGGGGTTGTAGAAAAATGGAACCATTTAAACTGGACTTAAATCGTATAATGAATGCATTACCACAATAGGAGACTTTTTTAAACTTAAAAATGTTTATCCTTGGGTGGGTGGATATAAGTAGAATAACTAGGGGAAAAAAGAACCTAATAACATTATTGTGCACTGTGGCAAAAAAAAAACAATCACAAGAAAATGGAAGAAGAAAGAACCACTGACAATAGGGGAAGTAAAAGACGTAATGGATGACTTAAAGACAAGGAGCTAGCGAGCAATAGAGGGCGAAGGTTTCAGAAGAAATGGAAAATAGGGGAGAGATACCAGCAGGGGAATAGTCCATCATAAAGGAAAAGATGGGGAAAATAAAGAAAAGTTATTTTTAATGTATTGGTAAATACCTGGCTTGTTTTTTGCTGTTTAGAATTTTGGTTGTTTGTTTAAGGTTTTTTCAAAAGCTGCAGAAAAGGAGGATATTAAGCAAGTATATAAAATACTAATAGGTTCAAGTTCAGTTAAAGTTTGTGAAAAGGCTGTTGGCAGAGGACACTCCTGAGTATTGGAGTGAACTCGTGATGTACCCATTCTATCTAAAAACATTTTGTTTTATGAAAAATAAACTTAGAAAGCTTAAGATAACTGTAAATATGTTGTGAGCAATCAAGCTATTAAAACTGTACAAATGGCAATGTTATCAGCATGAAGTATTCTCTACAATAATAGTAGCTGGTGCATTGAAAGTATTTTCCATAAATACTGTAATGTATTATAATGCACATAAATCCGAAATTATATTTTGTGCAAACTTTCACAAATTTTCATATCCTGAAAACTACACAACCTAGATATACAGTGTTATAACATTTTTATTAACCAGACACAAGCTTTCATGTGATGACAAGATATATTTCTATTAAGCACATGTTTCTTGGGATATTGACAGAAATATAAAAAACATATGCTTAGTTGTATAATTAGCAAAACAAATAATACTGGATCTCTCTTAAGATCTGCAACTTACAGTGCAAATATCAAATATGATTTTCTCCAACGTCATCTATGGTTTCACTTTATGATGTGCAACAGCTTTTAAGTCAGTTATTTTTTGAAGTATGAAGTACATAATTACTATCAAAGAACTAGCAGTATTCCCAGTATAGTGTTATATAAACCAGTATAGACATTGATTTGTCCTGTCTCCCACATTGGATTTCCACATCATACACCTCAATAACATGTAGGTCTCTCAGTTATGAAACTGTGAACATAAATTTGAAAATATGAACAATAAGTGCAAAGATTAATCTATCCACTGCAGGACACACTAGACTAACAATCTTACTGTCATTTTTTTAACGTCTTGCCCTTTCTAATACTGCCTATTGTTACCTGTTAAGTCACTTAGTTAAAGAAGCTAGACCCAAAAAAGTTCTGTACAACATAAGGAGATATGGGTATGAAATGAAAGTATACAAAAAGGTGTTTTTTTAGGTTTGAGAGATTTAATGGTATTTATTGCTAGACAGTGTATGGTACCCATGATCTCTTCCCTAGTATGTTACCATGTTCCTTTTGTGCTA
Source organism: Protopterus annectens (assembly GCF_019279795.1). Classification (NCBI taxonomy): domain Eukaryota; kingdom Metazoa; phylum Chordata; order Ceratodontiformes; family Protopteridae; genus Protopterus; species Protopterus annectens. Next base: position 1,468,040,732 of record NC_056732.1, on the reverse strand, counting down.
GAAATTTAATTTGTATTTCGACTGTCATTCAACTTTTTTGTCAGTTTAAAGACGGTGATGTTTTTACTTTGTTTAGACTTTGTTTCTTTTATTGTTTACTCTAATCTTTTGTGAGAAAACTTTTATAAATTGTGCTCAGAGGTTGGGGTTAGCATATGTCATGCTTGTCACTGTGTTTTTAAGGTGAAAACACTACCTTTCTGATAATGTTTTACAAACTGCTGCTGTCAGTTTTACCCAGACTTCAGGCTCACTTCTCATCTTTGCTATAGAACAGTTTACCAGTTCTTTCATTCTTCGTTGCTCCCAAAACAAAAAAGAGGAACATTTTCAGGCAGCCTTTCCACCTTTAGCAGACTACTATTTTACTACAGATTTTTGACTCTGCAGTGACCATTTCTGGTTCCTCAGACTACACATCTTCTTCCTTTTTTCCCCTGGTGCAATCCCTTCAGCCACCCATGACCAGGGGTTAGACCATCCAATCTGGCAAGGGAGAATGACTACTGTTGTTCTTGGAGAAAGAAGCATGGAATGCTTCTCTGCCTAGCTGGATGGAGCTGCCTGTTCGCCAGAGTGATGTCTCTAACAAAAGTTGATCTACTTCTATAGAGATTCCTATTAAAAAGAAGCAAAAAATTAAACCTTTTCTCATCTCTATTACTTTTGACAGTGATGACTTATTTGTCTTAGCTCAGGGCTTATTACAGGTTCTAAACTCTTCTGATTCTGGTTTTACTGGTAAAAGAAAAAAGATTTTTTTTCTCTGAAGATTGCCACCAAGATAAGCAGGGGCATGGTTGTAAGAGAATAGCTTCGGCTTTTTGTATTTAGGAAACTGATTCTTAGTCTGATGAGAGTATTTATTCTGATAGTCCCTTGCAAGAATTTTTTTTTCTGAAATATCTAAGATGAACCAACTGTTTTGGTGTGAACATAATGACATTATAGTTTATTTGAAAAAATATTATAATTTATTACAGCTGGAATTTTCTTGGCGTCCTCCAGCTCCTCCTGTTCTTCAAGATCTGGAGGATATTTTTATTCTACTCCGCAACACGCCTGATAGACAGCCTGCGGAGCCTAAGAAGGGAGATTGGTTAAATAAAGCTTTTGATAAATTTGGCAAAAGAGTGTATTCCTCTGCCATTCTTATTTTTATGATTCTTAATTGTCAAGCTCATATGCTAAAATGTTGGCTTGCTTCTTTTGAGAATATATGGAGCGTTATTGCAACTTTTCCTCCTTCTGTGGGAAAATCTTCTCTGAATGTTCGTAATACTTCTGTGTCTTAAATATGCCAACATTCTTTGAAGTGTACTTACCAGTTAGTCTTCCAGTGGAGCAGCAGCAGCTGCTGAGGCTAAGAAGGCTTGCCTGGTTATAGTCTCAACATTTTCCAGAGGATGTTAAAATTGAAATGTTTCATTTTCCCCTTGATAGGTGGGTTATCTGTAGACCATCTGCTGCTGAAATCTTGAAAAAGCATTATAAGAAACTGAAATTGATTCAAGGGGTGACTCATTTTTTCAGCATTCCTTCTCCAGGATTGTTAAAGATTTCATCCATAACTCAGGACCATTTCTATAAAAAGAATAACAAGTAGACTCATCAAATTTCTGGCAAGCACACATTAAAAAAATAATGGCAAGGAGGCTCCAAAAGGAAGGGGAATCTCCCAAAACCCAGGACAGTCCAAGAAGTCTAAATGACTATATAGAAAATGTAACCCCCTCTCTCACTCTTGCAGTCCTTTTAGAGCTGAATTAATGAGGGTATTGCTAATTGTGGTGTGCTCATAGTGGCACTATTCTCTGATTCAGCAAACACTCTTACACAGTGCTGCATGGTCCTCCAAGATGAAGATGTGCAACTCCATGAAGGGCTGGCCCCACTGCCATGCTGAATGCTAATGAGGCCTTCCAGTGGGAAATCCATATGTAAATAAGCTATGTGCTCTTTCCCTATAACTGCCTTCAGAGTCATGTACATGGCTGAGTGAATCCGGCAAATGCTTGGCCATGTAGATCAGCACAGCCATGCCCACTATATCATTTTGGCAGTGTTCAACTGCTGAACATGAATGTGTTGGTGAAAGACAGCTGCTAAATACCAGGACTTACTGCTGAACATGAATGTGTTGGGGAGAGACAGCCGCTACACACCAGGGCTTACTGCTGAACATGAATGTGTTGGGGAGACAGCCGCCAAACACCAGGACTTACTGCTGAACATGAATGTGCTGGGGAGACAGCAGCTAAACATCAGGGCCTACTGCCAGAACATGAATGTGCTGGGGAGACAGCAGCTAAATATCAGGGCTTACTGCTGAACATAAATGTGTTGGGGAGACAGCCGCTAAACACCAGGACTTACTGTTGAACATGAATGTGTGGGCAGACACCCACTAAACACCAGGTCTTACTGCTGAACACGAATGTGTTGGGGAGACAGCCGCTAAACACAAGGACTTACTGCTGAACATGAATGTGTTGGGGAGATAGCTGCTGAACACCAGGACTTACTGCTGAACCTGAATGTGTTGGGGAGAGACAGCAGCTAAACACCAGAACTTACTGCTGTACATGAATGTGTTGGGGAGTGACAGCCACTAAACACCAGGACTTACTGCTGTTGGGAAGAGACAGCCGCTACACAACAGGGCTTACTGCTGAACATGAATGTGTTGGGGAGACAGCCTATAAAAACCAGGACTTACCGCTGAACATGAATGTGTTGGGGAGACAGCCTCTAAAAACCAGGACTTACTGCTGAACATGAATGTGTTGGGGAGACAGCCTATAAAAAACAGGACTTACTGCTGAACATGAATGTGTTGGGGAGACAGCCTCTAAAAACCAGGACTTACTGCTGAACATGAATGTGTTGGGGAGACAGCTGCTAAACACCAGGACTTACTGTTCAACAAGAATGTGTTAGGGAGAGACAGTTGTTAAACACCAGGGCTTACTGCTGAACATGAATGTGTTGGGGAGAGACAGCCACAAAACACCAGGACTTACTGCTGAACATGAATGTGCTGGGAAGAAAGCTGCTAAACACCAGGGCTTACTGCTGAACATGAATGTGTTGGGGAGACAGCCTATAAAAACCAGGACTTACTGCTGAACATGAATGTGTTGGGGAGACAGCCTCTAAAAACCAGGACTTACTGCTGAACATGAATGTGTTGGGGAGACAGCTGCTAAACACTAGGACTTACTGTTCAACAAGAATGTGTTAGGGAGAGACAGTTGTTAAACACCAGGGGTTACTGCTGAACATGAATGTGTTGAGGAGAGACAGCCACAAAACACCAGGACTTACTGCTGAACATGAATGTGCTGGGAAGAAAGCTGCTAAGCACCAGGGCTTACTGCTGAACATGAATGTGTTGGGGAGAGACAGCCACTAAACACCAGGACTTACTGCTGAACATGAATGTGTTGGGGAGAGATAGCCGCTAAACACCAGAACTTACTGCTGAACATGAATGCATTGGGGAGACAGTCACTAAACACCAGGGCTTACTGCTGAACATGAATGTGTTGGGGAGATAGTTGCTAAACACCAGGGCTTACTGCTGAACATGAATGTGTTGGGGAGATAGTTGCTAAATACCAGGGCTTACTGCTGAAGATGAATGTGTTGGTGAGACAGCCAATAAAAACCAGCACTTACTGCTGAACATGAATATGTTGGGGAGAGACAGCCGCTAAACACCAGGACTTACTGGTAAACATAATGTGTTTTGGAGAGACAGCCGTAAACTCAAGGGCTTACTGCTGAACATGAATGTGTTCAGGAGAGACAGCCGGGAAACACCAGGACTTACTGCTGAACATGCATGTGTTGGGGAGAGACAGTCGCTAAACACCAAGACTTACTGCTGAACATGAATGTGTTTGGGAGAGACAGCTGCTAAACACCAGGGCTTATTGCTGAACATGTATGTGTTGGGGAGAGACAGTCGCTAAATACCAAGACTTACTACTGAACATGAATGTGTTGGGGAGATAGCCGCTAAACACCAGGACTTACTGGTGAACATGAATATGTTGGGGAGACAGCAGCTAAACACCAGGACTTACTGCTCAACATGAATGTTTTGGGGAGAGACAGCCGCTAAACACCAGGACTTACTGCTGAACATGAATGTGTTGGGGAGACAGCCACTAAACACCAGGACTTACTGCTGTGCATTAATGTGATTGTGAGACAGCCGCTAAACACCAGGACTTATTACTGAACATGAATGCATTGGGGAGAGACAACCGCTAAACACCAGGACTTACTGCTGAACATGAATATATTAGGGAGACAGCCGCTAAACACCAGGACTTACTGCTGAACATGAATGTGTTGGGGTGAGACAGCTGCTAAACACCAGAACTTACTGCTGAACATGAACGTGTTGGGGAGAGATAGCCGAAAACACCAAGACATACTGCTGAATATGAATGTGTTGGGAAGAGACAGCTACAAACATCAGGGCTTACTGCTGAACATGAATGTGTTGGGAGAGACAGCCGCTAAACTCCAGGACATACTGCTGAACATCAATGTGTTGGGATGAGACAGCCGCTAAATGTCAGAGCTTACTGCTGAATATGAATGTGTTGGCTGGAGAAAGCCGTGAAACACCAGGACTTACTGATGAACATGAATGTGTTGGGGAGAGACAGCCGCTAAACTCCAGGACATACTGCTGAACATGAATGTGCTGGGGAGAGACAGCCGCTAAACATCAGAGCTTACTGCTGAATATGAATGTGTTGGGGAGAGATAGTCGCAAAACACCAGGACTTACTGCTGAACATGAATGTGTTGGGGAGAGACAGCCACTAAACACCAGGTCTTATTGCTGAACATGAATGTGTTGGGGAGAGACAGCCACTAAACACCAGGACTTACTGATGAACATGAATGTGTTGGGGAGACAGCCACTAAACACCCGGACTTCCTGCTGAACATGAATGTGTTGGGGAAATAGCTGCTGAACACCAGGACTTACTGCTGAACCTGAATGTGTTGGGGAGAGACAGCAGCTAAACACCAGAACTTACTGCTGTACATGAATGTGTTGGGGAGTGACAGCCACTAAACACCAGGACTTACTGCTGTTGGGAAGAGACAGCCGCTACACAACAGGGCTTACTGCTGAACATGAATGTGTTGGGGAGACAGCCTATAAAAACCAGGACTTACCGCTGAACATGAATGTGTTGGGGAGACAGCCTCTAAAAACCAGGACTTACTGCTGAACATGAATGTGTTGGGGAGACAGCCTATAAAAAACAGGACTTACTGCTGAACATGAATGTGTTGGGGAGACAGCCTCTAAAAACCAGGACTTACTGCTGAACATGAATGTGTTGGGGAGACAGCTGCTAAACACCAGGACTTACTGTTCAACAAGAATGTGTTAGGGAGAGACAGTTGTTAAACACCAGGGCTTACTGCTGAACATGAATGTGTTGGGGAGAGACAGCCACAAAACACCAGGACTTACTGCTGAACATGAATGTGCTGGGAAGAAAGCTGCTAAACACCAGGGCTTACTGCTGAACATGAATGTGTTGGGGAGACAGCCTATAAAAACCAGGACTTACTGCTGAACATGAATGTGTTGGGGAGACAGCCTCTAAAAACCAGGACTTACTGCTGAACATGAATGTGTTGGGGAGACAGCTGCTAAACACCAGGACTTACTGTTCAACAAGAATGTGTTAGGGAGAGACAGTTGTTAAACACCAGGGGTTACTGCTGAACATGAATGTGTTGAGGAGAGACAGCCACAAAACACCAGGACTTACTGCTGAACATGAATGTGCTGGGAAGAAAGCTGCTAAGCACCAGGGCTTACTGCTGAACATGAATGTGTTGGGGAGAGACAGCCACTAAACACCAGGACTTACTGCTGAACATGAATGTGTTGGGGAGAGATAGCCGCTAAACACCAGAACTTACTGCTGAACATGAATGCATTGGGGAGACAGTCACTAAACACCAGGGCTTACTGCTGAACATGAATGTGTTGGGGAGATAGTTGCTAAACACCAGGGCTTACTGCTGAACATGAATGTGTTGGGGAGATAGTTGCTAAATACCAGGGCTTACTGCTGAAGATGAATGTGTTGGGGAGACAGCCAATAAAAAACAGCACTTACTGCTGAACATGAATATGTTGGGGAGAGACAGCCGCTAAACACCAGGACTTACTGGTAAACATAATGTGTTTTGGAGAGACAGCCGTAAACTCAAGGGCTTACTGCTGAACATGAATGTGTTCAGGAGAGACAGCCGGGAAACACCAGGACTTACTGCTGAACATGCATGTGTTGGGGAGAGACAGTCGCTAAACACCAAGACTTACTGCTGAACATGAATGTGTTTGGGAGAGACAGCTGCTAAACACCAGGGCTTATTGCTGAACATGTATGTGTTGGGGAGAGACAGTCGCTAAATACCAAGACTTACTACTGAACATGAATGTGTTGGGGAGATAGCCGCTAAACACCAGGACTTACTGGTGAACATGAATATGTTGGGGAGACAGCAGCTAAACACCAGGACTTACTGCTCAACATGAATGTTTTGGGGAGAGACAGCCGCTAAACACCAGGACTTACTGCTGAACATGAATGTGTTGGGGAGACAGCCACTAAACACCAGGACTTACTGCTGTGCATTAATGTGATTGTGAGACAGCCGCTAAACACCAGGACTTATTACTGAACATGAATGCATTGGGGAGAGACAACCGCTAAACACCAGGACTTACTGCTGAACATGAATATATTAGGGAGACAGCCGCTAAACACCAGGACTTACTGCTGAACATGAATGTGTTGGGGTGAGACAGCTGCTAAACACCAGAACTTACTGCTGAACATGAACGTGTTGGGGAGAGATAGCCGAAAAACACCAAGACATACTGCTGAATATGAATGTGTTGGGAAGAGACAGCTACAAACATCAGGGCTTACTGCTGAACATGAATGTGTTGGGGAGAGACAGCCGCTAAACTCCAGGACATACTGCTGAACATCAATGTGTTGGGATGAGACAGCCGCTAAATGTCAGAGCTTACTGCTGAATATGAATGTGTTGGGGAGAGAAAGCCGTGAAACACCAGGACTTACTGATGAACATGAATGTGTTGGGGAGAGACAGCCGCTAAACTCCAGGACATACTGCTGAACATGAATGTGCTGGGGAGAGACAGCCGCTAAACATCAGAGCTTACTGCTGAATATGAATGTGTTGGGGAGAGATAGTCGCAAAACACCAGGACTTACTGCTGAACATGAATGTGCTGGGGAGAGACAGCCACTAAACACCAGGTCTTACTGCTGAACATGAATGTGTTGGGGAGAGACAGCCACTAAACACCAGGACTTACTGATGAACATGAATGTGTTGGGAAGACAGCCACTAAACACCCGGACTTCCTGCTGAACATGAATGTGTTGGGGAAATAGCTGCTAAACACCAGTACTTACTGCTAAACATGAATGTGTTGGGGAGACAGCCGCTAAACACCAGGATTTGCTACTGAACATGAATGTGTTGGGGAGACAGCCGCTAAACACCAGGACTTACTGCTGAACATGAATGTGTTGGGGGGAGACAGCCACTAAACACCAGGACTTACTGCTGAACATGAATGTGCTGGGTTGAGACAGTTGCTAAACACCAGGACTTACTGCTGAACATGAATGTGTTGGGGAGACAGCCCCTAAACACCAGGACTTACTGCTAAACATGAATGTGTTGGAGAGACAGCCACTAAAAAACAGGACTTACTGATGAACATGAACGTGTTGTGGGGCGACAGCCGCTAAACACTAGGACTTATTCATGAACATTAATGTGTTGGGGAAGTGACAGCCACTAAACACCAGGGCTTACTGCTGATAATGAATGTTTTAGGGAGACAGCCACTAAACACCAGGACTTACTGCTTAACATGAGTGTGTTGGTGAGTCAGCCGCTAAACACCAGGGCTTACTGCTGAACATGAATGTGTTGGGGAGAAAGACGCTAAACACCAGGGCTTACTGCTGAACATGAATGTGCTGTGGAGACAGCAGCTAAACACCAGGACTTACTGCTGAACATGAATTTGTTTTGGGAGACAGCCACTAAACACTAGGACTTACTACTGAACATGAATGTGTTTGGAAGGGACAGCCGCTAAACACCAGGACTTACTGCTGAACATGAATTTGTTGGGGGAGACAGCCACTAAACACCAGGACTTACTGCTGAACATGAATGTGTTTGGGAGGGACAGCAGCTAAACACCAGGGCTTACTGCTGGACATGAATGTGTTGGGGAGACAGTCACTAAACACCAGGGCTTATTGCTGACCACGAATGTGTTAGGGAGATAGCCGCTAAACACCAGGGCTTACTGCTGAACTTGAATGTGTTGTGGAGACAGCTACTAAAAATCATGACTTACTGTTGGACATGAATGTGTTGGGGAGACAGCCGCTAAACACCAAGACCTACTGCTAAAGATGAATGTGTTGGTGTGAGACAGCTGCTAAACACCAGAACTTACTGCTTAATATGTATGTGTTGGGGTGAGACAGTCGCTAAACACCAGGACTTACTATTGAACATGAATGTTTTGGGGAGACAGCCGCTGAACACCAGAACTTTCTGGTGAACATGAATGTGTTGGGGAGACAGCAGTTAAAACCAGAACTTACTACTGAACATGAATGTATTGAGGAGAGACAGATGCTAAAAACCAGGGCTTACTGCTGGACATGAATGTGTTGGGGAGACAGTCACTAAACACCAGGGCTTATTGCTGAACATGAATGTGTTAGGGAGATAGCCGCTAAACACCAGGTCTTACTGCTGAACTTGTATGTGTTGTGGAGACAGCTACTAAAAACCATGACTTACTGTTGGACATGAATGTGTTGGGGAGACAGCCGCTAAACACCAGGACTTACTGCTTAACATGTATGTGTTGGGAAATTACAGCATATAAACACCAGGACTTACTGCTGAAGATGTGTGTGTTGAGTTGAGACAGCCGCTAAACACCAGGCCTTACTGCTGAACATGAATGTGTTGGGGGGAGGCAGCCACTAAACACCAGGACTTACTGCTGAACATGAATGTGTTGGGGAAAGACCGCCGCTAAATACCAGGACTTATTGCTTAACATGAATGTGTTGGGGAGAGACAGCCACTAAACACCAGGACTTACTGCTGAACATGAATATGTTGGGGAGACAGCCACTAAACACCAGGACTTACTGCTGAATTTGAATCTGTTGGGGAGAGACAGCCGCTAAACACCAGGACTTACTGCTAAACATGAATGTGTTGGGGAGACAGCCGCTAAATACCAGGACTTACTGCTGAACATGAATGTGTTGGGGGGAGACAGCCGCTAAACACCAGGACTTACTGCTGAACATGAATGTGTTGGGGAAAGACAGCCACTAAACACCAGGACTTATTGCTGAACATGAATGTGTTGGGGAAACAGCTGCTAAACCCCAGGACCTAGTGTTCAGCATGAATGTGTTGGGGAGACAGCTGCTAAACACCAGTACTTACTGCTGAACATAAATGTGTTGGGGAGACAGCCGCTAAACACCAGGACTTACTGCTGAACATGAATGTGTTGGGGAGACATCCGCTAAACACCATGACTTGCTACTGAACATGAATATGTTGGGGAGACAGCCGCTAAACACCAGGACTTACTGCTGAACATGAATGTGCTGGGGGAGACAACTGCTAAACTCCAAGACTTACTGCTGAACATGAATGTGTTGGGGAGAGACAGCCACTAAACACCAGGACTTACTGATGAACATGAATGTGTTATGAAGACAGCCGCTAAACACCAGGACTTACTGGTGAACATGAATGTGATGGAGAGACAGCCGCTAAATACAAGGACTTACTGCTGAAGATGAATGTGTTGAGGAGACATTCGCTAAATACCAGGACTTAAGCTGAACATGAATGTGTTGGGTAGACACCCACTAAACACCAGGGCTTACTACTGAACATGAATGTGCTGGGGAGAGAGAGCAGCTAAACACCATGCCTTACTTTTTAACTGCTATAATAACAGCAGCAAAATGGGATTAGGTGTGTGGGGATATACTAGACCACCAATGATTTATCTGTGAAGTGCTATACCATCACCAAAATTACTATCTGCGGGGGTCCACTGGACACCAGGCAGGAATAAGTAGAAGTGCCATAATTGCACAGACATAATAAGGGGGATCAGATGATGGAGGGATACACAAGACACCACGGTGGATTCTCTAAAGGGTTGTCCTGGCACCGACATCATAACTGGAGTGAGGGAGGGTGCACTAGGCTACCAGGACCTAACACATATAAGGTGTAATTGCAATAAAGTGTTATGGTGGATGGAGCCATGGGAGGGTAGGAATAGGTTCAGGGCCTGTGATGTGTGTGTGTGTGTGTGTGTGTGTGTGTGTGTGTGTGTGTGTGTGTGTGTGTGTGTGTGTGTGTGTGTGTGTGTGTGTGTGTGTGTGTGTGTGTGTGTGTGTGTGTGTGTGTGTGTGTGTGTGTGTGTGTGTGTGAGTGGCTGTGTTCATGTTTATGCACTTGAGTGTATGAGAGACTGACTGGGGGGATGCTGATTACTACCACAACATGCAAATCAGCCATTGCTATAGTAACTGTGATTCAAGAAACATGTGAATTAGCTGATAATGATGTCTTACCTCATTGTGGCTAGCAGGTTTTTGAATTGCAAATGGTCCCATTTATTTATTTATTTATTTCCAGTTTGATTACCGGGGAAGTCCACTGAGCCAAAATGACCGATTTTCAGTGTAGGCCCAGGGAGAACAGCTCCAAGATACATTATACATTTCAGACACAAATGATACAAAAGTATAAAAGATAACATTATATAGAACAGTTACAAATAAGCACATTCAGTATCATGCATAGTTAAAAAAATTCATTGTAGGTGAAGTTAAGGGTTATACAGTTTCATTTGAGCAAAAGCTCTTATGTATTAGGTGTGGAAACAGTTTACATACAAACATTTAAGTAAATGTGGATACACTTTACGTGCACACATTTAAAGTAAGATGCTATTTACAAAGTTGAGTCATGTGAGAGTAGCTATAGGAGTTGTAGAGAGCTTAAATAGACTCATAGGAAAATAACTATGAAAGTTATAGAGAGCTTAGGAACCTGAGAGAGAACCCCCTGGGGGCATATACTTAGCAAGGATTAGGTAGGGTGAAGGAAGGTACATTTCCATTTAGTGGAAAGGTGTTTGAAAAGCCGGGTTTTAAAGTTTTCTGAGTTTGGTATAGTTCTTAGAGTGGAAGTAAGGGAATTCCATTGTTTGCCTCATGAGTAAGAGAGGAGAAGTTGGCCAGCAGGTCATTTAGGTTTGTGGATAGTAATTATGTTTTGGTGTTCAGATCTGAGAGTTCTGTTAGGGGTGTAAGAGGGAAGGATATTAGTTAGAGCAGGACATTTTGTTGGGTGAAATACAAGTCTGTGTGCAGTGGTGAGATGGAAGTAGTCTAGGTAGTTTGGGAGTTCAAGCCAATTCAAGGATTGTAAGGTAAGGCAATGATGGGTGGAATTTTTGGATTTATTGGCAAATTTAGAGATTTTATTGTAGCAGTTTTCTACTTTGGAGGTGATAGAGGATGACAGGTTGGTTAGGAGAGGGGCTCCTTATAATAAGGAAGGAAGTAGATAAGTCTTGGCCAGAGTATTAGTAGAGTTGGAGAGAAAGCAATTGTTCCTGTACAGCATACCTTGCTTTTGGTGAGTTTTCTTAATATTCTGTTGAATATGGATATCAAACTTGAGGTGTTCGTCAACAGTAATGCCAAGAAGTTTAGCAGAAAAAAACACTTCTGTAGGTGAATTGGTTTGACTAAGAACTTTGAAAGCATTTTTATTGTAGGTATGGTTCTTTGTGGGTGGGAATAGTAAATTTTTGATTTATTTGCATTGAGAGAGAGAGGTGGTTTTGGCGCATCCAGTTTTCAGTTGTTGAAAAAGCAGTTTGGGTTTTAGTCAGCAATTCAGAGAGGTTTCAGGCAGAGCAGACTCAGGTTGAATCGTCTGCCTATTGAATGATTTTGGCATCAGGAATAGCAGTGTGAAAGGTATTGATGAGGATGTTAAAAAGCATAGGGCCAAGGATGGATCCCTGTGGTACACCAGTTAGGGTAGGTAGGAAGGAAGAGATGGAGTTCTTCCATTTGAGTGCCTGTGATCTGCCTGATAGATAACTGGAGAACCAGGATAAAGTGTTTGGTGAGAGAATGAGATTTGAGAGGTGATAAAGAAGGTGCTTGTGGGAAACAGTATTGAATGCTTTAGCCAGATTGAGCAGAAAAGTAGAAACTAAGTGTCCTGAATTTTGGGCTTGATTGACAGTTTCTAGGAAAGAGAGTAGAGCGGTTATAGTGCTAGGGCTTGAGCGGAAGCCATGCTGGGTAGGTGTGAGAAGATTGTTTTGGGTCAGGAAAGGCATAAGTTGGAGGTGGATGCACTTTTCTAGGATTTTGGAGACTGGTGAGAGCAGAGCAATAGGGCGGATGTTTGAGATGCTGGTATTTTTGCCTCCTTTATGAAGAGGAAAATATAAGCTGAGCGCCAGAGTTTAGGGATGTAAGATTCCTTTATGGATCTGTTAATAATGATGCTGAGTGGGAGAGCAATACCATCAGCAGCACATTTTAGGAAGGAGGAGGGACTATTGTCAGGAGCATTAGAGCAAGGTTTAAGTTTGGACAGAAATTTTTTTATAAAGTTAGTGGAGATGGGTTTGAGCTCAAACAGAAGGGGAGTGTTATTAGGTGAGTTAGAAGGGGGAGAGTGAAGGGCAGGTGGGTTATTGTTGGGAAAAGTCTTGGTGAGGTCAGAGATAGTCTCTATGAAAAATTTGTTAAATTCAGAGCCTAGTTCAAGATCAGATTTACTTGTGTCAGGACAGGGATTATTCTTGGAGCCTGGATTGAGGAGTGAGTTTATTGATTTCCAGAATTGTTTAGGGTTTTTATTGTTATTGGACTGGAGCATGATATAGTAGGATTTTTTGTCCTTGGTGATTAGCTGTTTTGTAAGGTTACGGAGCTGTTTACATTGGAGCAAAGTATTGGTCAGTTTATTGTTTTGGTAAAGCTTCCATAGTTAGTCCCTTTGGTGCATAATCTGTTTTGTCTCTTTAGATAGCTAAGGAACTGTATTTATTTTTATCCTTTTGTTTCTTAGAGGGGCTAGGGAGTTTAGAGTGTCAAGGAAAACAGAGTTGAAGTAGTCTATAGCATTGTCAAGAGGAAGGGTGTTTAGAATTTGCCAGTTCATTTGTTTGAAAATGTTTGAGAAAGTAGTGGGGTTGAAGCTACTGAGGTTGTGAGTGAGAAAGTATTGATGCTAGTGAGGGGAAGAGCTAGTTGAGCGATGAATGAAGGCTGGGAGGTGGTCGCTAATGGTATCAGGAATTATGCCAGTCTTGGTTATTTTATTTGGATTGGAGACTAGGATCCAATCTATAGTGGATCCGGGGGGATTTATTTTGTTAGGTCGCGTGATGGAGAGGATTATTTGAGTAAAGTTATAGAGGTTAATGGATAGGGAGGGAGAGGGGCTATTGACTTTATTCCAGTCAATATTGACATCTCCTAGAATGTAAGTTTCGTAGTTAATTTTAGTAAAGGCCCATAGGAGAATATCTTTGAGTGTAGAGATATTGTTACCAGGTGAGATATATTGGACAATGATGCAGATATTTATATGTTTATTTATTTTTAGTAGTGCAGCAGTCAGTTCAGTGTTCTGGAATTGAGGAATTGGAATTTGGAGGGGAATGAAGGTAAGAAGGTTAGAGCAGACTAAGGCAGTACCGCCACCTTTTTTATTTAGTCAGTCATTTCTGAGAGTATGAAATCCTGGGGGCAGGAATTCAGAGTCAGAGATAAAGGGTTTGAGCCAAGTTTCAGAGATGACTAAGATGTCAGGTTGGTTATGGCTTAGCCAAGCTTGAAATTGGTAAACTTTGTTGTTAAGACTCTGTGTGTTGATTGTAAAAATGTTTAAGGTGCTATGGTGGGAGGAAGATGATAAAGGGTAGGTGTTGCTAATAAAGGGAGTAGGACCAGGGTCAGGATGGATATCACCAGCTTGGACTAAGTTGTTAAAGGAAATATCCTTTAGCCATTTTGGTTTGCTAGGCATGAGTTTAGGTAGATCTAGGATTAGAGTAGGTGTCAGTATCTTAACTGTAGTGGAGAAGATTTTAGGGTGGAATAGGTGCAGAGGGTTGGGCTGAATGAGTGAAGAGGAGATAGAGTGGAAATGAGAGTAAGACTGAGGGTGAAGGTGGGTTTGTATTGTAATTATTTTGGGGTAGAAGGGCCTTTCAAGCCAGGAACTTTAATAAATCCATGAGTAAGTCTTCCCCAAAAGCTGGGTCTTTTATTTTTCTCCATGGCAAGAAATATTCTAGGGCAAATGGTTTCTGAGAGTAATCCATCGGGTGTACAGATGGCAGTAGGAGTCCCTTCCTTTTCCTCATCTACCAGAACATACTTCCCTTTTTCTTATCATTTAGCAGTTGCCTTCTCAGGGTGTAATAGAACCTGTCCCTCATTCTGTCACAGGGAAATGTTTTTATTCAAGAATGTTTCTGGTACCAAAGGAAAACACCAGTTCTGAATCTTTCCTTCCTCGAACAATTTGTGATAGTTCATCAGTTCAAAATGCTTTCTAATGACTTTACATACAGCCTTACAACAAATTATTATTTTTCTCACAAAAAATATGTTCGGAAAACATTATTTCTCCAGAGCATTGAAGGACAGCCTTTCAAGGGGAAGAAACAAAATAAACACATCCCAATGAGTTTTATACAATCTCTAACTAAAAATCAGTCAGTCAGTTCATAACCTACTTTACTTTTCTTAACTTGTCTTTAATTATTTCTTAACATTTATGATATTATTTTAAAACCTTCTGTGCTAATTATTTTTAAAGCAAGGAAAAAAAATGACATATTTTGTTTGCAGATGAAATTTTAAGAAAGGTATTCCTATATTCAATAACTTTTTCTTTGGAAAGGTCATTTCATTTGAAAGAATTACTCTTTTAAAATGTAGTTGCCTTTTCAGCATGTCTGTGCATTGACCACTCCCTTTCAGTGTATTCTCATGTCAATGCTTTTGAAAGGGGTTCTGCATACTCATCCATTTTGAAATCAGGCGGCTCCTCCTTGTGAATTTTGTTTTTAAAAAAAAATAGTTTTTGTTCCATTTGAACCAGCTTATCAGGCTGATTTGAGTTTCATAACAAAGAAAATAGTTTTGCTGACTGCTCTGACTTCTACAAGAAGACTGCCTGAAGCTCTCATGGTGGATCAGCCTTATCTAGTTTTTTTTTTCACAAATATAGGATTTCTATAAGAACTAATCATTTTTTATGCCTAAAGTGTTATCCAAGTTTACATTAACCCAAGCTGTCAATCTCCCTGTCTTCTTTCCAGAACCTAAAAATGGCTTTGGTGCTACAGTTAATTAGGGAAACCTTTCATGAGGCCACGCAGATAAGTCTGCAGAGGACTCTTGTCATAATGGTTGAAGAGGATGAACCATATTATTTCAGAATGGACATTTGTGTTCTTAAAATAATAATGGATGTGCATGGCCATGGTTCACCCTCCTCAAAACACCTGCACCAAACCTGGCAGATGGGGTACCTCCTGAGTAGTAATATTGGTACTTTACTCTACTTTTGAGTGGCTTACCCCAAATCTAGAAAAAGGTGGTGGTGTACACGGTGTTATAGATAAAGGGTAGGAGATGAAGCCTAAGAAAGTTTTAAGACTGTTAAACAGACTGAAAACTGGCATTTCAGTCCTTGTGGTTGAGGAGGTTAAACCACAAACATGAGCATCTGTCATTATGGTAAGTGTATAAATGTCAGTTCTGTGGATGACTTTAGTTATTGCATTACTGTAAAATATGTTACTCTCTTACAATGCTGACATCATTTTTCTAATAGCTAATGTTTAAATAAGATCTTCCTTCTATGTGTAATTATTATTATTACATTTCTGTTTCTGAAGGTCGTTACTGTGGGAATGTCATGCCACACCCTGTCACATCATTCAGCAATGCCTTCGTTGTGAACTTCATTTCTGATAACACAGATGTAGCAAAAGGCTTCCGAGCAACATATGCAGCATCATCCTCAGGTAACAAATTATTTCCAGAGCTTTCTAAGCTGAAATTTCAGTTTACTATATATGCTGTAGAGTAATATAGTTTACCTAGAAAAAGAGAAGGTGCTATATTTTACTTTATTTTTTTTTTATGTTCATAGGTAGGTACTAGGCTATCTGCCCGAAGGCATTTATAAGCCTAGCCAGAATGTGTTGGCTTTCGCCACCCCCTTAGATTAGTTCCCTATGCCTCTGTCCAGCAGAGCCACTGAAGTGATCCCTGGGGTAAACTTTCTGTTTCCCATCCAGTCGTCAAGGTTTCTCTTGAAGAGTGTTAGCGAGGAGCTTTGCCTAATGTAGATTGGAATCTTGTTCCAAAGCATGGGAAGTCTCTGGGACAGGAATCTATGTCTCCAGCACATCCTATTTATTGTTGTGGTGAGGTTTAGATCCCAAGAGTGTGTGGCTCGAGGGGATATGGTTTTCTTTAGGTGGAGCATGTCCATCAATTCTGGGTTGGACATGGCCTTGTATGTCAGGCAGAGATCACCTCTGAGTAGGCGGTATGCAACCGAATACAACTAGAGTTTCTTCAGTCGAGCTGCATAGGGCATCTGTTTGAGGCCAGTGATCCTCTTGGTGAGGTACTTCTGTGGTCTTTCCAGCTGTTGCAGGTGTCTTGTAAGGTAGATCCCAAATGGGGCGTTGTACTCTATGATGGGTCTGATGAGTGATGAGTAGAGGGACACAGTGACCTATTTTGATCTGGATGCGAACCCTTTTGTGATTATGTGGGCCACATAGATGGATTTTCTGACCACTTTGGTAATGTGATTATCAAAGGAGAGATTACTATCTACTCCCCAGATCCCTTATTATGTCTTCCATATTTAGGGGACTACTACCTATGTGGTAGTTTGTGGGTACTTTGTTTTTTCCAAAGTGAGACCCTTTTGGAGGATGTCTGTGTCAGCTGGAGAGTGTCAATTATAGCCCCTAGTTTGCAGTCATCTGCAAACTTGGTCAGCCATAGTCCTCCTGTGCTTGCCTGTACCTCTGAAAAGTATATGCCGAGCAGGAGGGGTCCTAGGACTGAGCCCTGGGGAATACCACTTGTAACCGATTTAGAGTCGGACCTAGCTCCCACAACTCTCACCATGTGGTTTCTGTCCGTGAGCCAGTTGGCAACCCATCTTGTGACATAGGGGTTTATGTTCAGGCTGGTGAGCTTGTCTATAATACCAGAATGGGGAATGGTGTTGAACGCCTTTGCGAGGTCTAGGTAGGCTGTGTGTACCACCTTTCCCTCATCTATAGCCTTGATAACTGTCTCAAAGAAGTCCACCAGGTTTAGGAGGCATAATCTGCCCTTAACAAAGCTGAAATGGGTAGGGTCCAGTGTTTGGAGGTTCCTAATGTCTCTGTTAATGAGTTCCATGATGATATGCTCCATAGCCTTGCAGACCAAGCTAGTTAGGCTTATGTATAGTTCCCAGGGACTGTTGTGGCTCCACCTTTGTGGAGCAGAATAACCATTGCTGTGTGCTACTCTATGGGTACGTAGCCTGTGGAGAGGCTGAGTTTGAACAGTGCGTTTAGCTGAGGGGTTAGTTTGTCTTTGAGCTCATGTAGGACACAGCCTGGGACACTGCCCAGTCCCATTGATGCTGTGTTTTTGGTTTTGGAGAGGGGTGTTTTAACCTGAGTGTCTGTGATTTCAGGGGGTCTACATTCTTCTGGTATGGTTATGGGCCATTTTGGGGGTGAGGGGGGGTGAAGTTTGCACTGAACCTGTCTGCCAGGATGTTGGCGATATTGGACGGTTCAGTGTATTTTGTGCCATTCTGCACTAATTCCGAGCAGATCTGAATATTGCCACTTAGATTCTTGACATAACTAAAGAATGTCTTGTGGTTATCTTTGGAGTCCTTGGCAATTTTTCTTTCGAAGCTCGCCTTGGAAGATTTTATGACGGATCGTAGTTTCTTGCTGATGTTGATCAGGGATGTCTTCCCTTCTTGGGATTTTACTCTTTTTTTGTACTAGTTTCCTCCTTCTGTTGTATAGCTTGTTTATGGCAGGAGTCCACCAGACTGGTTTCCTTTTCTTGGAGGAGTGAGTCTTGGTTTTGCTTGGGATAGCACAATCCATGCATTCTTGTAGCTGCCTGTAAAATGCATTAGTAAAGGATTTTGCAGCTTGGACAGCATTATCCTTTAGCATGGGGGCTTTGAAACTTTCCACCTCGGTCTTAAGTAACATGAAGTTTGCTTTTGAAAAGTTTTTCACGCTGGGTTCCTTGTCTGGGGGTGGGGACGGAATGTGGATATCCAAAGTGATTTGTTTATGGTCAGATCTAACCAGTGAGGGGTTGACCTCTGGTGTGGAACACAGATTGTCCATGTTGTTGATGACCAGGTCTAATATGTTGTCACCTCTGGTGAGAGTGTTAACCAGTTGATCCAGGGCATTTGAGTTTATAAATTCTAGGAAAGGTTGGGCAAGGGAGTTAGTACTTGAGTAGTTCTCCCAGTTAATGTTTGGGTAATTGAAATTACCCAGTATTATGGTGTTTGGTAGGACCTTTATGTTTCCCAGTGTTTCCAGAAATGCAGAATGGGGGTCCTGGGACATGATGGTGATCTGTAGCAAGCTACAATCTGAATTGCAGTTTTGCCCATTGTTAGTTGCACGTGGATGATCTCTGAAGCATCATGCTGTGCCACTAACCTGGAGGTGTGGGTATCCTTGATGAATATAGATACACTCCCACCTTTTGTATTTCAGTCTGGGTTCTGTGGCCGAAATGTATGGTATGAGTTGTAGCCTTGTAGCGTTGGGGTGCTCTCCTTAAACCAGGTTTCTGTTACTGCAGATATATTGATTTTCTCCATACTGAGGAGTGCCTCGAGTGTGTGCATTTTGAGTTTTAGACTTCTGGCATTGAGTAACATTACCCTCAGTTTTTTGTTACTTGTGCTATTTACGGTGGTGGGTTTGTCTTTTGAGCATTGCCTAAAATAGGCACTATGGGGGTGGCAAGAACCTTGGCCAGTATTCAAAAGCCTAAGGGTGACAGATGCAACAAGCCGTCTCTAGCGAAGCAGCATGGCTTGTCGAGCATGTCATCCCAGGCAGACAGACACTAGATCCCCTTTGAATGACACCCAAAACTTAGCCAATTGTTGAAATTGATAATTTTTTCTTTATACTGTGGTATCATTCTTGGTGAGGGCAGGATGCTGCTCAGGGTCAGGGTCATACTGACATGGGCTACATGATCAGAGAGCTCTTCCATGTCTCTTTTCATGTAGTCCAGGGAGGTACGGCTCAGTTTATTTACACCAACATGGACAATGACAGTGTCATATTTGTACTTGTTCTGGAGTGACCTGAGTGCTTGTGTTATGTGGCAGATCCTGGCACCCAACAGGCAGCTAACAGTAACCTTCTCCTTATTCAGCCTAGTGAGTGAGACGTCAATGTGCCTGACTATAGAGTCACCTATTACTAGAATGTTGGGTATGTTATTCTGCCTTATGGGCTGTGATTGCATGGCAGACTGGTTTTGTGAAGTATGTGTTTCATGGTTTGTGTTGGGGGGTGGAGGTTGCTTGGATGTCTGCTTTGGAGGTCTCTGTTGCTTTTGCAGATTTTTATTTAGAGCCTCCGAGTATGTTTTCATGTATTTATGTGTGTTTTTTGCCGGTGCTGGTTTAATGGGTCTATGTGAGACTGGTGGTGTGATGCAAGTATTTCCTTTCTCTTCTTGACTGTCTGATCCAGTCTTGGGTTGAGAGAGCTTAGCCTCCAGTTTGGCTGCATAATTGCATCTCTTGCATGTATTAGTGATTGGTGGTAGGAGGAGAGGGTTGTCTGTGTACATGAGACAGTTGTAACATTGCCTCAAAATGTCCAGATTCACCAGTTGGTCAGGAGAGTATACCTGAAACTGCCCTTTGGACATGCCTGGATAGGTACAGTGAATTGTTTTACTTAGTGGCTGTTAAGGTAGAATAGAGAGCCTTGTCCTTCTGTACAGTACAGGGGGGTCTAGTGCTAGGGTTTATAAGTGCTTGCTATGGGTTTTGAGCAAGTGCCGGGCTGAAAAATTAATGGCTTGAGTGCTTAAGTTGAAAGTCTGTCTAGTTCCAAGGGAAATTTTGAAGAGGAGACTTTGTGGAGCCGGGAATAGTTATACCCTAGCTAACCAGCACTGCCCGGTGTGCAAAATGGGCAAATGCAGTTTTTATAGCAGGGAAATGAAAGAGAGAGAAATTAGCCCAAAATGGCCAATAAACTACTAATTTCTGGGCTGAAATCACTCCTCCAAGGGACAGATAGGCTGTTCAAAACTCCCCTGTCTCACAGGTGAACAGAGAAACTTCCTTCTATCCAAGTAAGGTATGGACAAACACAGAGATTTGTAACACAGCCCTGAATTCAGCACTAACCTAAAAACTGGAGTATACTAGCTTAGAAAGGTGGGAAACAAGTATATATATTTTTTCTTTTTTTCAGAAAACAAAGCAGATACAATCAAAAACACTTTAAATGCACAGAAAAGGATACTTATTGTTATATATCTCAGATCAGAGTTGTAGTCAATGCCCCTAGTAATAAAGTAGGAAGAAACAAAAATACAGTAAAAGCAGATGAATTAAGTGCAATTATATATATATATATATATATATATATATATATATATATATATATAAAACAATAGAAAACGAACAAACTGATTTAAACAAGTTACCCAATTAACCAGAAAAAAGCTCAAAACTGAGCCCTGTTCCAGCAGTCTTCAATCAGACAAGTTCTAACTGCACACTCCTGCTACTAGGGTGCAGAGGAACCTTCTCCAAAAAAGATGGCCTGGATCAGTGCTCAAGTTATACAAACAAAGCTAGATTGAGCAGGCCTGAATCTGGTCTATGCTACAGCAACAAGGGTCACCAATTTCAGAAAGAAACACTTCAAATAAGCAGGCACAATAAGCATGTGACCATAAATTCCCAGCTGAGAAGGGCAGAATCCAGCCTCTCCTCCCACAAGAATGCAGACCACAAACCTTCTTAATATAGAATAACTGGCCTGAAGCCCAAGTGCTTAAACCAGCACTAATACACTTTTAGAATAGCAGACACGGAGCCTTCAATCAGCAATTTCCAGCTTAGAAGGATGTAAGCTACCTGTCCTGCCACAACAGTGCAGATCACAAACCTTCTTAATGTAAAACAACCGGTATGAAGCCCAAGTGCTTAAACCAAAAGGCTTAAAATAACAATTACAATTTAATCAGGCTACTACCAAGCAGTAATAAATGCAGCAGAATAAATAAAACTGAGTACTTTTAAGAAGAGGCAAAAAGCTAAATAAAGTAGGAGGAAACACAAATACAGTAAAAGCAGATGAATAAAGTGCAATTTTTTTTATTTTATTTTTTTTTGTTAGTAAAGTGCAAGTAGAGAGGAAGGAAGAATCTAAGTGGGTTGGCCTTCTCAAATCTTCTCTCTGTATTAAGTAGAGTGAACACTAGACTCAGAATATGATCTCACTGTACTTGGTTAAGTGAGCAAATGAAATGGACCCAGGAAGAGTGTTCAAATGCAGACTTACAGGAGGGGCGGGCAATTCCAGAGTCACCAACACAAGAACAGGGAGGGTGAGTGGGGAACTAACTGCAGAGAGACACACAGCACACTATACAGTGAAACAATTAGGTAACAGAAAAAATGAAATACAGTACTTTTAAAACTTCAAGTTTGTACTTAACAGAAGACTGAAATACAGTACTGCAAGTTTGCACTTAACTTCAGCTTCTAATGCAGGTGATTGTAGCCAACCAAGTCTTTCAGAAGTTGAGCAAATTATTTTCTCCCTTGTCGATGAAGAATATGCTGCTTTGGCTAGCTGTCTTCCATCATTGACTGATGAACTGGAGCTGCATATTCACAGACCCTGCTAGGACTGTGCAGTAAATTATTTCGACTAATCATTGGCCATATATGCATTACAAGCTCACAGATATTTTGTGCCATCTGTAGATGATATAAATATGCATATTGTAACTGCTTTTTGTCTTTGACTACCTGCCTAATTCATCTGATGTTCAAGTTATCTATACATATGCCTAAATATGTGAATATTTTATTTATGCCTAATTATTTTGCTTTGTCAGCCGTGCATTAATATTTTGAAACAACCTGAGTATGTTAATCTCATGTATGTTACTGGTACCACTGGACCTGAGTCATGGCTGAAAGGGGTCTCTCAACCAGCCCACTTACATGGTATTAAAAAAAATAATAATTAAAAAAATCAATAAAATTAAACTTAAGAAAATAATCCATAGAAATTTTAAAGACAGAGCCAAAATACTCTGGTCTAGTTGTCAAACATTAATTTATGAACGTGTCAATAGAAAAAGAAATGTGTTATCATGGCCTCTATGTATGTTGCAATTAGTCACTTGATCAGCAGCTGCTCCTCTCCTTACCCTTTTAACTTCATTCGTTTACCTGTCATAAGATCCATGAATCCCTCATTTCACCTGTAGGGCATCAATGTCGGTAACAATGTATCCTAAGGATGTACTGCCATTTCTGTGGAGTAGTAAATTTTAAGTAATCTTTAAAGCATCTTTCTTCTAGCTTCTATCCAACCATCTGTGATCCTTTGTTCCACATCAGTGTTTTTTTTTACACTTGCCCATCACACTATAGTACATCCATATCATATCCATTTTTCCTAATATCCTGCCTGTTCTGTACATACTGGCCACACTGGAGAGTCTCCATTTCTCTCATAACCTGGGTAACTTTTCAGTGCATACCATTGAAATTATAATAGTTGTGAAATCTATTAACCAGATAGTCATCCTCAGCCCATGGCCCATTTTCAGGGGAGTCTTGGTGGGTGGTAAAATACTCACACTGAACAAACATAAAAGCAAATGCATAAGTGGATTTGAGCAAATGTCTTAAGGTTGTATTTTCCACGAGGTGTACCTCTCACATTCCTCATGTGCTGAGTTTCACCTCCACCACCATCAACATTATTATAATTAACACTAGTGCTGCTGCCCTTGGAGTAAGAAAAAAATCACCTCGCAGTATATACCAATGGCAGAGTTGTAGCTTTTTTTTAAATTAGAATTAGAATTAATTAGAATTAAATTAAAATTCTGCCTTCACATGTCTTCTACTAGCCTAATCTCCTTGATTCTATATGGAACTAGAACAGGGCCCAGTTCTGCAAATGTGGCATTACTAGTGCCTTTTATAGCAGATGGAAGAGTAAATGTATCCCAGATCCAAGCAAACAGCTATACAAAGCAGCACCTTCTTGACATTTGATAAAGCCTTTCATGTTGCAGTGGAAACGTGCATATGTGACTGTGCTTCTTTTTCATATTAGATGCTTATCTCTCCAAGAAAATGGTCGCTTAACTTATGCAAGTCAGTTATTAAATGAGAATGTAAAATGATGACCAATGTGACATAAAAACAAATGGCACTGAAAATAATATCTAAGGATAGCATATTTATATAATCTTTAAATGTTATCTTATCCTTACTGTATGAAGAAGATGCTTTTTTTTTTACCATTTTGCTTATTTTATTTGGAATCGATAATGTTTATCCTTTCATGAAAGAGACAGCTGCAACAAAATGTATTTATTTCAAGAAGAAGGAGCAGAAGGAGTATCAAATATATCATCATGTCAATTATCCTTTCTGTTGTGGTTAGCAAGCATTTTAGTACAGATCACAGTAGTACCTTTCAGCAGCACTTAATATGGTTACTTCAAAGACTGAGGAATTTTGAAATGAAAGCTGGAAGGACTTATCAATGTTGTAACAACGGTCTGAAATATACCAGCTCGATGAAAAAGATGGCAAAGAATGCATTTGGAAAGCAGAACCCTATAAAATAACATGATGGCTAGATTAATTCTTGTGGAGAAGACAAAAACAACAGAAGAAGAACTGTTACCTAAAAGCAAACAAGGAGACTGGGAAAGTATCAAGGAAGGGGAAAATGTTGGGTTATAAAGAAATGCATTACCAGAAGCAAATGATGATTCATTGCTCACTTTTTGTAGACAAGTAGAAATAGGAAAGAGATAGTACAAAAGGGAGCAACCGGCATAGTACTTCCACCTCTGTAAAATCTTAGGATGCATAAATGTAACTACTATTTGTGTATTAATGTAAATAGAAGTGTAACAACTACTGTTTGTGTATAGATGTAAATAGAAGGGTCCCCTTCACATGATTGACTTTTCACAAAGTCGAACTTCATATGGCCGAGACCATATGATTGACTTTTGAAAAGCCGATCATGGGGAACCGCTATCTCCGTACAGTGCAGAATGGGAAAATTTCCCTCTTCTGCACTGTAGTGTGATCTTGGAGTTGGTATATTTAAGTTATGGGGGGTGAGGTGGGCAGAGCCTCCACGGGGGGTGCAGGGTGGAGAGCATTTAGGTAAGTGTTGGTTGTGTTTTTGTGTTTACTTTACATGTTCGGCTTTTCAAAAGTCGATCATATGGTCTTGGCCATATGAATTTTGATTTTGTGAAAAGTCAATCATGTAAAGTAGACCCAAATAGAAATGTAACTACTCTGTGTTTAACTGGAACTTGGTATGGGTCTATATCAAAACTTTGAAGAAGTGAAAACGTTAAAACATTCTACCCACAACATCGAATGATGAAAATATCGAAGCCTCAGGACATTGAAATCTTACCTAGGGCAAGATTTCGGTGGGCCATTCTGTGGTTTCGCTATTTCCTCCACTGTGGTGCAAGAGTTACGGATCTTAGGGTTAGGGTGCGGATTAATGTAAGTGGATAGTTAGTAATGCACGTATGATTTAGTTTGGGGTTGGGTTTTGTTAACTGTATGTGTGTGTTTTAATTGCTTTGTTTGTGTATAGTTTCGTATTGTATGTGTGCAATAGTTATGGACCTTAGGGTTAGGGTGTGGGTTAAGGTAACTGGATAGTTAGTAACGTATGTATGGTTTAGTATGGGGTTGGGTTTTGTTAACTGTATGTGTGTGGTTTATTTATTTTGGTGTGCTTGGGTTGTGTGTATGTTTCTCGGAACAGCAAATTTTTTTCCCTGGGAAAAAATTTGCTATTCTGAGTGTTTGATGTTTTCAATATTCAAAATTCCACGTTCGAACATATGGTGTTCAATATTTTGGAATTTCGAATATATGATATAGACCCCTTAGTATAATGCAATGTAAGCAAATGGAGCTTTTTTCCCTGGGCTTCCTCTGAAAGTCAGTATTACCCAGTTGGACTTTCCCGGTAAACAAAGGCAAACAAATAATACTTGGTCTACATCAAATATCAAGTTAAGAGAGGGAGGAATATTGTTTAAGATATATTATCTTAACGAAATGTGGAAGGGAGCATGATAGAAACTTTCAGGTAAAGGACTCCACAGTGTTCAAATAGGTACCATATTTAAGAAAATAAATAAATATGAATATTTAAAAGTGTACCATATTTTTTTTAAAGTGAATTATGAATATGAAAGAGAAGAGGCACTATGTGACTGCACAAAGTAGGCATCTCAGAGAAAATATACTCTTTCTTAGAAATGGTGGTTCTGATTGGAACAATCTTTCTGAAAAGGCATTAAGGCAAACAATATTGAGTAAATTCAAGAATGCATGAAGCAAGAATAGGGCCTCCTTGCAATGACTAGGAATACTGGGAAATATGCCATTAGATGAGCAGAATAGCCATCTTATCCAATGAAATATAATCAGATAAGATAGGCCACTTGATTGTCATCTACCTTCAAAATCCTTTCTGACAGGAGTAATTTCTTCCTGTGAAACATAACTGCTCGACTGAAAATTTGAGCACTGTGATTTGAAAATGGTAGTTTTGTCTTATATTGCTGTGGAAATGAAATAGACAAATGCTTGACTTTGTGTGTAGAAAACAAGCTTATACTTTTTCCTGAGAAGTAGTGACATTGCTGGTGATCACAGTAAGGAACAGTGGTATATCATGTTCACACACAAAATAAAACATTGGCTCTTACTCATTTGGTCCATCCAATCTAACATATGGCTCCTAAAGATGCTCGTTTGATCCAACTTTGCAGCATTAGTGTTCCAACCTCTAGCCTCTTTAATATTTTTGTTCCTATCATGGTCTAGGGAGGATTACCTCAGATGTAATTTACTGCCATCATGAGGAGACCTAGATCATCTTTTGATCAGACATGTGTGCATTTAAATAAAACATTCACTATTTGGAGACACATTTCGGTGATATAATATACACATGAATGTGATTATAAGTGTTAAGGCTGCTGATAATAATATGATTTGTATGCTTTCCTTAGGAATGTAAGAAAACTATATGTTCGGTACTGAGCTTCAGGATTGTAACCACAGTGCACCCTGCTGGAAAAGAGCAGAAATGTGTATAAACTACATGCCTATGCAAATCTGTGTGTTGATGGTAAAGGCTGGAATATACAGAGTTAACTTGCAAACTCTAAGAAAATAAGAGGGACTTGTTTATGACACTATCTCTGTTCTCAAAGTAGACACACTGTCTAGAGTTGTAGGCTTTCCTATTGTCTGGAAACAGAGGTAATTACAGGTTTCCAAGGTAATTGTTTTATGACTTCCAGTTACAGGCAAGCTTCTAAGAAAGAAGTGTCAGCTTCTGAGAGATAGGTATTTTTAACAGATACTTGTTAAATTTTAACCTGGGAACTAAGGCAGAGATGACAAGAATCATGTAATCTGAGATGATTCAGCAGAAATTTTGGTAGTAACATAAGAACTATCTCAGAGAGAAAATCTGTGCATTTTCTATTTTGTTCTGGACCTGTAAACATCTCTTCAGCACTTCTCATCTATATTTGCCTGGCTGTGTAAGTAAGACTTAGATCTTAGTATCTCTCTCAGATAGGAAAATAGTAAGATTAGTTTAGCTGTTTTCTATATTTATGTGAAACTGTCCTGCATTGTTGTTTTAAAATATTTCCTGTGATTTTGAATTCTATTGTCACTGTGTTGAGTTAATGAGCATTGTCTTGTGTTTTTATCATTTATTATTAAATATATTTAAACCTTTTAATTGTGGCTGGTTTTGTTTAGAGATATTTAGGCTCTTACAGTACTTGCATATGTATTTGGTAATACTGTATAGACCACTCCTAAATTGACTTAAAAGTTCTGGTCACACTTACTATTTGGATAACAGTAACATTACACAGTAAAATTGGGCACCCTTTGGTAAGGGCCTTTATAGTAGTTGATAAGGGTGGTTGGTGGCAGGTGGTACTACCGTATAGTCTGGGAAGAAGGGGACATAGCTAGTAAACCTGTGCCAGCCTTCACAAGGAGTGTCTGTGTGTTTGTATTTAAATCAAATCTCAAAGTATGTGTGTCAGCTACTTAGGCAGAGACATGAAGCACTGGTTGGACAGAGAGGGTGCTGGAAGTTTTGGCTTGATCACACAGCTGAGATCTTAACCCTATAGCTGTGCCAGTGGGGAGTCTTATTGGGGATCTGGAGAGAGGGGGAAAAAACATCCCCAGACTGATTGTGATCTATGTGTACTTTTAAGGGAAATTGTACTTTACTGTGTGTGTACTTGTCATCCTTCCAATGTGCACGTCCCTCACTGGTGTTAGTGGTGAGGACTGAAGCTCCTTGATTACTGGGCCAGTGCAGTCACATGTTCATAGGTTCATAAGGGTTTACTAGGCTATTGATCTGTGAGGATCTTAAGAAGCCTAACCTTTAATTCCTATGGTAGTGTTTAGCCCTTATATTCTGTGTACAATTAACCCAAGGATAGTCAGAGCAAAGATATGTTGGGAGATGTGCGAATGTAATGAATGTATTCCCCACACAGTAAGTGAATTCTGGACACAGGATCTATGAGGCACAGCTCTTATAACTGTGCTGCCTGCTCTGAGAGCAAATGATAATGAAGAACTAAAACATCTGATTACTCAATGAATGATGCCTTTAAGAACAATAATTTTGGATTCAGCAGATTTAAGGTTTGAAGGTCAAGCTGCATATTTTATCAAAGTCCAGAAATAGGTGCTGGTGAGTAATAGAGCAAACAGCATAAACATTTGGTATTGCAAGTATCAATGTGCAAAACTCATAGACTCATAACGTTTTTGATGTACAACTAGAATAGTGTAATGTAATACTTGTAGAGTTGTAAATTACAATCACTGCTGTGTGACACATTGGGTTCTTGGGTCTCATTTCAGTGAAACAGCTTGCTTATTTATGATTTTCCCAGTAGTTTGGTTGTGCTTGTAATTATCACTATGGAATGTTTTAATCATGTTTTATTATATTTATTGTTGCTAAAAGGAAGGTGAAATGGTCCAAGGATTTTTTTCAGTCATGACCTTAACCTCATAGGAGTCAGTTACTGTTTTAAAGCAGTCATTTCACATTGTATAATGTTAAGTTATACCTTGTGACATATGTTTGTGTAATATTACAACTTGAATTTATAGCAGTTATTAATAACGCAGATTCTAAACAAGGAGCAAGCACATTGAAGGCTATTACTGTCCTTGCTGCAACAGTTAAGAGATGTGAGACTTTGTTGGATATTTTCAGTAGAGTCAGAACTTTTTGTACTATAGTTTTGGCATAATAATTCAACAAACACTTGACCTTTCTGTTTTATTACACTGAAGTAGCATTCTATTTTGCCATTGCTTTAATATACCTTTTGTTTTATTCTTTTTGCAGCTTGTGGTGGTGTTTACCACATGGAGAGTGGCGCCTTCAATAGTCCTAACTATCCTGATCCTTACCCAATAGACCGCGAATGTGTATGGAATATCGTCAGCTCTCCTGGCAATTGACTACAACTTTCTTTCATGTAATTACATAAGTCATATAGTATTGCTATGCCTGCTGTCTTTCTTACAGTATAAATTGTAGTTACTTAAAAGATGCAACTGACACTAGTCTATATCATAATGTATGATGTACAAGCCGTTTCAGAATATCTTCAGCTCATATTCTATAACTACAGACTCATATGACTACATGACTATGTATGAAATGTACTTGATACATAAAGGGTTATAATTTAAACCGCAAGTAGCAGCCATATTCTCTGTGCTAATTTATGTTTGAAGGTTAAAAGTGCAAACATTCTTTTATATATGAAGGTAATGAAGATTAACAAATCTCTTGTGTTTGATTAATAATTCAGTCATTATTTAATATGTGGACTGTGCAACATAATTTTAAATAGTATGGCCCAAGAAAGACTAGCTGCAGCCATCCTATAAGCAGAATGGTAGTTTAGGAAAGTAAATGCAAGGTAATATATAGGAGGTAGTTTATCAGAACATTATAAAAATTAATACAAGCAAGATTATAATTTTACTAATAATGTAAAACAAAAATATTAAATAATTTACAAGAAAAGATGAAGGTCTACCCCAAACTATAACTTCTTATACAGATTAATATAATCCTACCCAAACTTCAAGCATAACTTTGAAGCTACTCCTGAAGATGTTGCTATAATTTTTGATATCTAGATGTGTCCTACTTTATCACATGAGTGTCCAGACCTACACCTGCTCCATTTATGCACAGAGTTGTATACCTGAGGTATGTGTATGGATGGGTCTACTTCACATGACCTAAATTTCATATGTTCAAAATTCATTTGATTGAGACCAAATGACCTAAACTTCATTTGACCTAAATTTTATTTGACCTAAAACTAATTTCACTGACAATAAGTACTGGCAGTCTGTAGAGCACTGTAAGGCAAGTAAAAGGTATATGGCCTGTTCCCCACTGTAGTGCGGCATACGCTAATAGAAGTTTGGTTGCCAGAAATGATTTGCATCTGAAAAAGATGTTTGTTTGGGAATAAGACCAAGGAGGGCTGGTTGTTGACCAAAGACATCTGTCCTAGAAACTGGAAATATCCATCAATGGCATGTCAGAGATATGCAAATGGTGCCTAAAGGCATTCAGCAGGTGATGCTTCACTCAGAAAGGTTGGTGTGTAAGAACTCCCATGCTCTCAACACTGGGGAAACAACATACCCGGAAACCTAGAAGAAAGATGTCAGGAGAACAGCAGTAAATTCCATTCCATCAGCAGACACTGGGCTTGACAGATATCTGGAAGGTGATGTTAATTGTGCATCTGTATCAAGCAAAGCATGGAAAAGAAAATCAGATCTCCTGGCCAGAGTATGCGGTATGGCTTTAAGGAACTGAATTAACAAAGCAAGCATAAAGGTGAGCACCTGAACCTAGATCAAAACTTCACTCATGTTGCAGGAAAGACACACCACAACTGTTGTACAGCTGCTCCTACCATCTGCTATCCGCATTATAAATTTAAGAAGCAATAGAAATAAACTAGCAGACTTCTATCTCGGGATAGCACACCACTCACCAGATGTCATTGCAACTACTGAAACTTGGCTAAATCAAAAATATAAAAGATGAGAAAATTCTACCTCCAGGATTCAATATTCTAAGATAGAACCAAAAATGCAACTGGTGTTGCTATAATTCGCAACAGTTCTGTTGCTCTTCATCCCTCAAAATCCCCAGAAATAAATAATGCTGAAATCTCATGTTCCTTCTAAAACTAAACAAACACAAGTCTCCATACTTAATGTGAATTTCACATTCCTCCAGGCAACAGTATAAATACAGCAGAAAAAATCTTCTCCTGGGCTTCTTCTGGCATGCCATAAGAAACTGTCATAATGAGGGGGTCTAAATATTGACTGGCAGACTATAAGCAGTTTAGTGATGCAATAAACTTATTTGGACTTACCCAGCGTATTACATCCTAGTTAGGTATAATAAGCATTCTGGCATGAAATCCACCTTAGGATGGTTACTTGCATACTCCCCAAGCAAAATTATCTCCGATGGTACTCTTCCCAACACTTCAAGCAACCATCTCCCTACCTTCACTCTGAGGGACAACCAAAATATCCATACATTCCACTGCTAAAACCATGCTCACAAGCTGTCCTCCTTCTAAAAAGATGCCTTCATCTCAAATTTAAAATTAATAAACTAGAATAAACTGCTAACTGTTAAACTAGACCATGCTATCACTGTATTCATCACCACTTTCCTCAATGTTCTAAGTGTAAATCCTCTATAACAATCAAAACTAATCAAACCAAATCTGGCAAATTGGGAACCAGAAGAACAAGGCATGGGAAACTGGGTAAAAAAATAAGACAGAGTCTAACCTAAAATATATATATATATATGCCCCAGAAATAGTTGAAAGCAAAAGATAAAATTTGGCCAGAAATAATACTGCAACATTCCCTTAACTTTAAATCAAAACCACCGTAACGTATTCCATTAAAGCCTGGCCAAATTACCTAGCCTAGCCCCTCACTGTCACTCTTATCAAATCAATCAAATGAATTGGCCTCACAGTTAAATACACACTTCATTAACTTAGTAACTTAGTAACTTCTCGCCTAAATCTCTCAACCTCAGCTACCCTGCATCCTTTGCCTAAACCAAGTTTCCACCATAAAACATTCTCCCTGGAGCCCATCTTCACCTCCACCATAATAAGGCTTCTTCTAGAACTGAAATATACCATAACTGTCCCAGATAACCTCATAGGAGAATAGATTAAAATGGGGGCAGATGCATTGGCCTACTAAGTTTCTGCACTAATTAATTGATCCATTAACGAAAGCTATGTGCCCATCCTTTGAAAGAAAATCTTACATATTACTCTCCAACACAGCATAGCTTCCACCTTAATCATAGCACTGCTTAACTCTATAACCACTACAAAATTAAAATAGAAGTTTGGGAAAATAATCTTTGCAGACTTCCTTGACCCAGAAAAGGCTTTGCACACAAAACTGCTACTAAAATTATTCTTCTTAGGTCTAACTACACCTTCATTCGCTTGGTTTATCAGCTACTTGTACATGACAAAACAGGCTGTTAAATGGAAAAATAACATCTTTCCATCCCATGACTGTTGGAGTCTGCACTGTAGGCTCTCTGTTTCTTAACATAATTGTGACTGACCTCCACTCAGAAAATAAACATGCAAAAATCTTCCATTATGCAGATGACGCCATTCTAATCTGTGGATACACTGCAACAACTAAGCAAGGATTCCTTTACTTCTACTGAAGCACAGATATCTGATTCTCAGCCTCTTCTAAACCTCAAAAGCCTCCAAGTGTATTCAGTTCACCCCAAAACAACTCTCTAGCTAAAAATCCCTCTTCATTCTAACCTTCACAAACAGCCTAACATTGAATTAGTAACCCACACTAAGCTACTGGGTTTAATAACTTATGACAAGTTGAAATCTAATCATCGAGATGTAATAAAAAAACAACACCAAAAGGTTGGCACGCTCTAGCAAATAAAACCTTACCTAACAAACATTGCTAGAAAATACTTTGCTTCAACTTTTCACCTTTCAACTCTCTTCTCTTTAATTTTCAGGCAACCCAGACTGATCTCCTTGAGCAACACCACATTCACTACTAATGTGACATATAAATCTCATCTTTGTGTAACACTAAAATAGCTACACTTGGCCACAGCTGCCTCAATCCCTGACTCTCTCTCAACTACTGACCACACATAACCTCATTAACAAACCTGAAAACACCCTACCCTAATTCACATTCTTCAACACTACTCACCAAATAGGCCTCTTTATTTAGTAGATGAAAAAGAAATACTCCTAATAAAACTCTGCTGGCAACTTTCTATGTTCCTCTTACATTTCAAAAATCTGGACCTTCATCCCTCTTCCCTTAAACAAATACCGCAGGCGAAATTGTTCAAGTTTCATTCAAAACAACACCTAATGAACACATGGCTGTGTTCCTGTACACTTCCTGGCAAGACAAATTCCTATCAGAGACACACACACACACACACACACACACACACACACACACACACACACACACACACGCAGAAACATACACACACGCACACAGAAACACACACAGATACGTACACTCATACACACACACACACACTCGCAGAAACACAAACACACGCAGACACACACAAACACACACACAGACACACAGACAGACACACACACACACACACAGACACACACAGACACACACAGACAAAAGCACATTCACTCACACTCGCAGAAACGCACACACACATTCACTCCCACTCACAGAAACACACATGCAGACACACACACACACCCGCACAAACACAGACACACACACACACACGTGTGCACACACACACACACACACACACACACACACACACACACACAAACACACACAGATATGTACACTCATACAGACACACACGCACACACTCATACATAGACACACACATGCACACACACACACACACACACACACACACACACAAAGACACCTAGACAGACACACTCACACACTCGCACACTCGCACGCATGCTCACACACACACACACACACACACACACACACACACACACACACACACATACACATACACACACAAACACACAAATATACCTAGACACACACACACACACACACACTCGCACACATGCACACATGCATACACAAACACACACATGCACGCACACAAACAAACACATACACACACACACACACACACACACACACACACACACACACACACACACACTCCCATGCACACACACACAGATACATGCACTCACACACACACACACACACACACACACACACACACACACACACACACACACACACACATAGGTTATAGGTTCATAGGTTGGTACTGAGCTATCTGCCCGAAGGCATATATTAGCCCAGCCACGTTGTGTGGTATTCACCGCCCCTTTAGTAGTTCTCTAGACCCTTGTACTAGCAGCTAGTACCCTTGGCCCCTATCTAGTAGTGCTGTTGGTGTGATCCCCGGTGTGAACTTTCTGTCACCCATCCACTCATCAAGGTTCCTCTTGAAGAGTGATAGTGAGGGGCTCTGTCTTATGTAGATAGGGACCCTGTTCC
Source organism: Protopterus annectens (assembly GCF_019279795.1). NCBI lineage: Eukaryota > Metazoa > Chordata > Ceratodontiformes > Protopteridae > Protopterus > Protopterus annectens. Next base: position 1,468,006,469 of record NC_056732.1, on the reverse strand, counting down.
ATAGTAAGGGAAGTCTCTGTGAAGGGAATCTATCCCTCCAGCATGTTCTATTCATTGTTGTGTTGAGGTTTATATCCCTAGAGCGTGTAGCTCGAGTAGATTTGGTTTTGCTAAGATGGAGCATGTTCAACAGTTCTGGGTTGGACATGGCTCTGTACGTTAGACAGAGATCGCCTCTGAGAAAGCGGTATGCAACAGAGAAAAGTCTTAGCTTTTTCAATTGTGCTGCATAGGGCAACTGTTTGAGGCCAGTAATTCTCTTGGTTAGGTACCTCTGTGGTCTCTCCAGCAGCTGGAGATGTCTAGCCAGGTACATTCCAATTGGCGCATTGTACTGAATAATGGGTCTGATGAGGGAAGAGTAGAGGGGCACCATTACATCCTTAGATCTTAATAGCTGACATTTGAAATGTGTGTGATCAAAGATATGTCAGTCTGGGGACTGCAGGTTATTTTATCATTATTTATTTTACATTTGTTAACCGGGGGTCTCTGACTGAGCCGAAAAGGCCCTTTTTCAGCAGAGGCCCAGGGAGAAAAGCTACACATAGAAAAAGTACAGATACATTTAGTTATTTAAACATGATCAGTATACACACAAATTACAAAAGATGTGTTTTTACAGTGGTATGCAGCACATCAACAGTTACAGTGGAGAGAACAAACAAAAAAATATTAATTTAAAAATAAAGGTAATTAATAGATTTGTGGTGTACAGCTCACATTTGGAACATAGGTATAATACATACATAGTACACAGGTACAGTACATACATTGTAGATTAGCCAGTGTTTGTGAGTAAAATTGAAAACTATTATCAAGTACTCTAGGTTTAGTATGTGTACCTTATCCACTTTCACTAGCCTGGAGAGCAATCATGGCACTGCCGACTTTACTTGAGATGTTGCCTGATGAGGTCTTTAAAGGAGGCTTTGGATGATGTGTTTTAGGTTACTCATATACAAGAGACCAGTGGTACTGTGCTATGTACATATGGCTCATTTCCTGCCCATACTGCACTGAGTAACTGCCAGGTATGTATATACTTTTAGCTGCATGTGATATGTAGTATGGGACATCGGTTACAGCTCCCACAGTGGATGTCACTTATGAAGCATAAAATGAGATGTCCTGCTAGGAATACATATCCCTGTGATGAGATTTCAATTACTGACCAGCATTTGCTACATCTTGACTATCTGTTGCTGCTGTTGCATGGGCACTTCCTGGTGCATAGACCTGCCTGGATGTGTTTGTGAAGGTTGAGACATATTTCAGCCAATGATGGCCTGATGTTTGCAAGTAGATATATCCTATTTCTTGGCATTGCTGCTGTCTTCATTATCATGTTTTCTCCTATTGCAGGAACATCCCTTGCTATCCATGCTCTAGAACCTGCACTCTGTAGAAGAAAATGAGACATACAATGGATCATGTCTTAGAAATGCTGTTGTTTATGTGGCCCTCCTAGTAATAAAACAGTGGTTATACTGATTGTTGTATTGTGTTTTTCAATTTGTTTGTACCTATTATACTCTTAATTTTCTTCCCCAGATGTTCAAAATATTGGTTTTCTGTCCTGCTTTATTTCTTTATCTTTCTGAACATTTAAAATGTTTACTGAAAATAACAACATCTTGTCTTACGTCTTGCAGGTTTGAGGTTTGTATGAATTTCAGGGAAATTTTCACTCTCACAGTATTTAATGTTTTTTATGAAATACATTTGGTCATGTAATCCATAAGATGCAACAAAAATCTTTGTCCAGCCAATAGAACAATATTTTTTTCAATACCTCTTTTCTTTCTTTCTATCTTTATTTCTTTTTTTTTACATATTCCTTTATTTGATACCCAGTAGGCAAAACTTTTTTAATATGAGCATTTTCATCCACAACTGAATTAACAACAAATAGAAATAATTATCCATAATACTGAAGCAGTTAACAAAGTGCAACACATTACACGTGTAAGCAGTCAAGGAATAATATATAATTAATACAGTGGTGGACAGAGGGCGGCCGCAGTGGTGCAGCGGTTAGCATTGCCACCTCACAGCAAGAGGTTCTCTGGTTCAAGCCTCAGCTGGGGTGCCTTCTGTGTGGAGTCTGCATGTCCTCCCTGTGGTCGCGTGGGTTTCCTCTGGGTATTCCGGTTTCCTCCCACATCCCAAAGACATGCTGTAGGTGGATTGGACACTCTAAATTGGCCCTAGGTGTGTGTGTGCATGTGTGTGCCTTCTGTGGATGGTTGGGTGCCGGGCTGGCAACTCGACACCCTAAAACTCCACTGCCAATCTTGAGTGGGCAGGTGATCCGCTGTGGCGACCCCTAACTGGGAAAAGAAGAAGAATACAGTGGTGGACAGGACTGTATGTAGTTAATGATCAAGTTGTAAATAATTAGACTGCCATAACTTTCCCTTTGTTTGGAGGTAGGTGTTAGCCTCAGTAAGCCAGTCAACAGCCTACAATAAAACTAAAATAAGAGGCTATATCAATGCTTCACTTAAAAAAGTGTAAAATTAGACATGCCCTTGAAGTCTGATAATAATTTGTGTCAAAGGTAAAGCCTGAAAGCTGAAGAAGCAGTTGAGATGAAAGTAGTTCTGTGCCCATAGTGTACACAAGGAACAGGTCAAAAATCAGTTACTGGGATGTTTTACATATTTATATAAGTTGCCATTTTCACAGATGACATCTCAGTGGACTCACTGTGGTATTTAACTATAGTGCGCATACTCTCTGTTGATGAGCACCTTTTATGTTCCTTTTAGCACCACCACTGATATTTTGTTGCAGGATGCATAATCTGTTGTGCCATGTGCCCTGGCTAGGTAAGTACCCCCCGTTGTTATGAGGCAGATTGTTGAGGAACTGCAAAGTGCGTAGAAGTGCTGCTTAACGCCCTGTTCAGGTCACCATGCTGTGTACTTAGTGTACACTGACAAATCACCTGTTTCTGAATCATGTGTATATGAATACTGTACCTGAACTACCCTCTGTAGTACTGTGTATGGTAAGGCATACAAAGTGCTGAAATGTCACCTGCTCATATATATGATGCTTTGATTATTCCTGATGCATTCTTAATTACTGTCCTTTTTCACCTACTCTTCTGTATAATACCTTTTTATGTCATTAAAACATTATAACTGTGGTTGTGGTGCTGCGGTAGCATTGTTGCCTCACAGTAAGACGTTGTCCTGTTCAATTTTCAGCTAGAGCGTCTTCTGTGTGGAGACATGCGTGAATGGGCGTACCTTCGTTGAAGGTTGTGCGTCAGGGCCGGCAACTCGGCATGTAAAAATCTACTGCCAATCATTAGCGGACTGGAGTTCCGCTGTGGCGACCCCTAACCTGGAAAAGCCGAAAGACACAACAACAACAACATTAGTCTTAAAACATTAACGCAATATCTTTCTATATGCTTTAACTTACATTGCGCTATACTAATAGCTGGGTGCCTGCCCAACTATTTTTCTCCAAAGTACAGAAAAAAAAGTGCATCAGTTGTCTCACATTCATTGCTCATAATACAAAGTTTTACAAAAAAATAAAATGTACTGAACAATACAGTAATCCCCAAGTTGATGGACTGTTATCAGGTTGAAACTCCTTCGAAGATAGACTAGACAAATCGCTGTTGTAAACCCAAGTGGTGATGCTTTGTTTTCTTCAGTATTCATACAATGAAAAATTACCCATATTAACAAAAATTAATCAAAGTGCTTTCACTATGTGTGATAAAGTCCTGTACACTTTATTCTGTGAATGATTTCACCCACTTCCTGAAAGAAAAATAAGTTAGTCTTAGAAGATCCTAGAATATTAAAGCAGATTGATGAGTACAAAGTAAACATTCCCGTGCCCCTGCACACCCATGCAATACTTTATTCATGCGTATCTACCCTGTCAGCAGGCTCCTTCCTTCCATTTTCCACTCTGTAATGCAGGAATTGGTATTGTAAAAGACTGACCTCCCGAACTTCTCCGCCAGTGCCCCTAAAGATCATCAATTGTAGCTAGCGACTATGTCGGTACCTCAAGTCCTGACTGAACTCAGAATTCAGATGATTTGGAGTAATATTTGCCAGGTTCAAACACTAACAAAACATCCAGGTTCTACACTTTGTCAAACTTTGACACTCGGGCCACATGGGTAAGAGTGTTTTTTATACATTTCACAAGTGGATTAATAGAACTTTCAGATTCCTGCCCATTTAGCAGTGCATTCATTGAAACTAAGAACACGCCACATTGGAATGGAAATATAAGCTATGCGAAGGTTGTAAAATCTCAGGGTCAGTTGCATTTATCTGGAGAGGATGGCTCTTTGGTGTCTGCAGAGCTCAGAAAACCTTTTTCAATTAATTATATGCTGCCAGATTGTAACTTGGCAGTTCATCATGCTCGAAATTGTGTGGCAGAGATGAGAACTATGAGAGTGTGTTGCCAAATTGTAACAAGGCAATTTATCATGCTCCTGTCTGTGTAGTATATATGACACCTTAGATGTTTTGCCAAGCTATAACTGGGCACTTTGCCATATTCCTGTCTGTGTAATATATATGACATCAGTGTGGTTGTTTTGCCAAGCTATAACTAAGTGGTTGGTCATGCTTCTGTTTATGAACTATGCATGAGAACAATGTGGATGTTTAGTCAAACTGCAGCCCGTCAATTTATGTAGCTCCTGTCTATGTGGAATATGAGAACTAAGTGAATGTGATGTCAGATTGTGTGCAGACTGACATGCTTCTGTATGTGTAGCACATATGGAAATTGAGTGGATGTGATGCCATACTGTAACTGGAGAGATAATCATGTTCTTGTGGGTTTGGCATGTAGTAAAACAGGGTGGATGTGTTGCCAAATTGTAAGTGGATAGATCTTCATGTTTCTGTCTGTGTAGCAGTTAGGAGAACTGTGTGTCTGTATGTGTGTGTGTGTGTGGGGGGGGGTTCCAAAATGTAACTGGAGAGACATTCATGCTTGTGTCTGTGTAGTATGTATGATAACTGCATGGGATGAGGTGTAGCCTGTGTGAGTGGTGCGTGGATTAGCTGTGAAGCTGTGACTGGGTACTCCTGTCTATGTGGTTTGTATGAAAACTGTGTGGATGTGCTGTCAAATCTCACATGGACTGCCTGTTATGTTCCTGTCTGTGTAGCACATATGAGAAAGGCATGCATGTGTTGTAGCCTGTCAGATATGTGTGAATGTTCTGCCAAACTGTAACTGGGCAGATTGTCACACTCCTGTACTTGTAGCAAATATTAGAACCATGTGGATGCATTGCCAAAGTGTAACTGGGCAGACCACCATACTCCTCTGCTTTATAGCATGCACAAGAATTGTATGGATGAGTTGTTAAACGTTAACTGGAGAGATCGTCATGCTCCTGTCTGTCTGGTATGTATGAGGACTGTGTATTTATGTTGCCAAACTGTAACTGGGTGCTTAGTCATATCCCTGTCTGTGTAGCATGTATGAGGACTGTGTCCATATGTTGCCAAACTGTAACTAGGTCGTTAGTCATGTCCCTGTCTGTGTGGTATATGTGAGGACTGTGTAGATACAGATTAAGTATCTCATCATGGATGGATTTGGTGTTTCTATCGCTGAAGTGATTTACTCTATCCGCCATGATGATGCTCATACAAATGGATCTGTCACCTTTAACATGGAGGGCATTCCTTTTGTACACTGGAAATGATATGTTTTCTAGGTAATGATTTTCTCACAAACTTCACAATTATATGAGTATTTCTTTGATTTTATGTACATATCTCACTAGTACATAACATCATAACTCCTTGAATCAAGACTAGCTACTACACAGCGAATCCTTAATTCAAGTAAATGCTTCCACACAGGTTCCGTTCTAATTCACGCACTTTAATATTATCACCTTAAAACAGGCCAGACAGATAACATGCCAAGTAGTTATTATTAGTTGCAGACATTAAGTAGAACTCTGTGGTCCCTAAGAATCTGCACACTTTTTTTTAATCTGCATGCCTTAACTGCTTATCCTGTCCCATCCTGTTTTATCACATTTTTGTCTTTTCCTATGCTACCTACTATGGTTCTGTGATATCCTGTCCCTGTCCTTATCATTGTCCAAAGCTGATCACTTAATTTCTAGTGAATGAACACTGTTGTACTTTCACAGGGGCTGTAGACCTATATTGATCTTGCCAAACATATGGAAGTGGTGATCATACTAAATAGTACAAAAATAACAATGACAACAGTTCATGCTCAGGTCAAGCCAGTTCCTGATTTACAAACCTCTTGAAGATCGCAGGTGTGTTCTTCATTCCAAAGAACTTCACCTTGAATTCAGACAGAGTGATGACAGCTAATGACTCTCTAGGTCTGTGTTTTAAGTTTATTGACCAATGCCCCTTTGACAAAGCATTATTTTAAGTCCTTCCTGTTCAACTGTTTCTGTCAACCAATTGCTGCCTAGCTCCCAGCACCCAGTTGTTCCTTTATGGTGATCCTGGATGTATCCCTTTTTGGATGGCCCTCTTGATTTCTCAGATGACAGAGCTTTATGGACATTCCATATAAGGCTGGGGCGTGAAGTCTGAGTGAGGGAGTATTGAAGTTAGGCTGGCAGTCATCATTCTATGTCAGGCAGTTAAGGTCCCTAGCTGAGTAAGGACCAGTTATGTCCAGGCTGCACACTGTCCATTTCCATGTGTTGTGCACTTCTTCTCCTTCTCTCCTTCTAAAGCTGAAGCTGTACATGTATCAACCCTGGTCTACACTAGGGAGTCATGCAAACAGCAAATAATCCCACACCATTCCCTCAGGACAGACAAGCTGAAGGATTACTTCTTCAAACTATCCCTACCCTGCTACCTATTTTCGGTGACCCAGTATCATTTCAAGACCTGGGTTACCAGCAAAACAGAAGGCAGCCTGCCTCTGTACCAGTGATTTTTATGTAGGTCACCCATCCCAATGGTTTGTGTATTCTAGGTAATGGTTTGACATCACAGGTTGAATTTGTATCTAATTCTTGATCGTCAGTTTCAAATCTAATAGGGCCATCTCCATGAGTAATGCTTACTACTAGTAAGATGTTTTGAATTTTTTAAATCTAGTTCGCCCGAGTTTCCACATATTGACCTTACAGATTGTCTCTAACACTTATGCTGTATGCCATATTGACTGCTATGTTCTTGTATTTATTTCAAGTGTTTCTATGGTATCTGTTCCAGATTTGACACTAAACTGTGAGACAAAATCCATCAGAATATATGCTAGATTTTGAATCTGCCTATATATAAAATGGGGAGGTCATGAGATGGTCTTCTTTATTTTGTCCCTTCCAGTGACCGCACATTGTGAATACTATACCATTCCTACTAATAAAGTATATTATCTCTGTGTATATCATGTCAAATGTCTCCACAAAATATTTGACATCATGTATTTATCTAAATACCTTCTAAAGCCCTTACCACTAGAATTGCAGTGTTCTATCTCTTTTTTCATACATGTTATCTCTTGTAATCATTTTTGTTCATTCTGCTAGTTTCCCATCTATGTATCTTTTTTAATCTCTGTATTATCACTTAAGGCATTGGCACAAAGCAATACATTTTAAAGTTTTTTCATGTACATATACCTTTTCTTTCTTTATAACAGCTGTCATTCCGACCAACATCATGTACGTTGCTCAGTCCCTGCCTTGTCTTAAACCTCCGTCCTCCTGATGAGCATTATTCTTCATGTGTTGTTGCCACAAATGTAATTTATGGGTCTTTATTAGAACATCGAAGTTTCACAACTTTGAATGTCCTAATATCGAACCCTATTCAGCGAACGCTGAAAATAGTGAAGCTGCAGAACATCGAATTTCTTCCTAGGGAAGGAATTCGGTTGGCTGTTCCTGTGGCTTTGCTGTTTTCAGCACTGTGGTGGAAAGTTACGGGTCAGGATCAGGTAAGTGTGCGATTGTGTGGACGTGAGGGTTAGGGAGCGGGGTAGGTGAGTTAGGGTTAGGGCGTGGGTCAGGTAAGTGTGCGATTGTGTGGACGTGAGGGTTAGGGCGAGGTAGGTGAGTTAGGGTTAGGGCGCTGGTGAGGTGAGTGTGCGATAGTGATGGACCTTAGGATTAGGGTTTGGGTTAAGGTAAGTGGATAGCTAGTGGTGTATGTACAGTTTAGTGTAGGGTTAGATGTAGGATTTTAGGTGTATGTGTGTGGATTGCTGTTTGTTTGGTGTGTTTGTGTTGTGTGCATGTGTGTCGGAACAGCAAATTTTTTCCCTGGGAAAAAATTCACTGTTCTGCATGTTTGATATTGTCAGCATTTGCTGAATAGGGGTCGATATCAGAACATTCAATGTTTTAAAAAGTCAATGTTCTAATATAGACCCGTAATTTACTTCTGTACAATTTGCACCTTCCCTTTTCTAAAGATACCATTTGCAGTTCTTTTATCATCAGCTGTATGTATCTTAGTGATCACACTCTTTCTCTCATTTATACTCCCACTGCTACTCGACTATAACAACTCAACAGCTGAGTCATCCTGCTTAAAGGAATATACATCTTCTGGACTATATCCAGATGTTCTTGTATGGAACCTTGTTAATGTCTCATATACCTTCCATTGTGGAAAAAGTGAATGGAATAGGAATTTCTTTAATTCTCATCACTCTATTCAGCAAATATTTAAGAATGATTTAAATCACAGCATTAAACCTTTAAAGACACACTGACTTTTGCATTGTGTAGTATTGTATGTCTCTGCAGCAGCTCACATTTCTTACAAATACTGCATTATACACAAAAGATTTCCTTTGAACATAGTAACTTCCTTCCAGTGGGAACCCAGAAGTCAATAAAAGATACCTGCTGTTTCTTGATATTCAGAAAGTTAGAAAAACTATCTTTGGGTGTCGGGTAGCATAACTCAGTACAGTTAAATTATATTTATTCTCACCGAGTGAAGAGCTGGGAGAAATGTTCAAGGACCCTACAGTATTCATTCCTTTTCTCTCAAATTGTCCCTCTTTTATGGGTGAGAACATCATGAGGATGTGGTTGTCTTGGCACCTGCTTTTCTTGTCTCCTGACATGAAGAACAAAACACAGAATAATACATTTTGCTTTATGAAGATAGCTTGTTGTTATGTAATGGTCTTGATTTTCACACACACATAAGCTACTGAAGACTTTAACTAGCAGCGTTGGTAATGACAAGCTCTTTGATTAACACTTTTTCTTTGTTCTGTATACTTTTTTGTATAACAATGACCGGCCCCAGAATATTTTTAGTTACCTGTTATTTTCTTATATGGCTCTAATTGTGCCCAACTTTCAGCTTTTCTAAACTAATCTAAATCCTGTGAGCATTTATAAAGTGCAAAATCCTGACAGAATTCGAAAATTTCTGTGCAAACTAGTTTCCATAGGATTGGAGTTGTTACAGTCCATATACTGTAGTAATTGTACTGTTGGACTGGCCACCGCAGGCACCTCTTCTCAGCATCTTTTGGAATCTCTTGCAAGCTCAAGCTCCTCCCCTCATTCCCATTATGCATTGAGATGCTGACACTCTGTAGACCTCAATGTAATGTTTTCAACTTCAGATGGATCTTCTGCAACCTAAGCATCATCTGGGTTTAAAATTATTTTTTCAGTCCTTCTGCAAAACGAAAGTCAATAGTTTCAAGAGAGTTTCCATAAATAATGCCAATCTTACAGATTTATTACAATTTTCTGCATTTTTTTCTAGAATAACTATTTGTCTTGCTTAGTCCTTTCCTCCCTTTATATGAATATATATGATATGTATATGTGTGTCTATATACATACACATAATTTGTCATTAGTTTATTACTTCAGTATTAGAGTGCATAATTTTCAGTATTAAAGATTAATTAAATAAGATTCTGAAAGTGGCTTGTTGAATTCGCTTAACTGTCCTTGATAAACATGGATAAGGACTCTGGAGTTTCCAAGTGTCTTAGCTGCAGTCATAAGATTCCTCTGCATGGCCAACATGATCCATGTTTGATATGCTTGGGAATGGAACACCTTTCAGCAGATTATTCAGTTTGCAAGAATGGTAGTTCTCAGGTACAGTTCGGTTTGCAAGACCTTTAGCTCCAGGATGCTACCTGAACTGAGAAATAAATTAATGTTAAAGGGCCTTCTCACAAGAGGTAATAAGAAAAGGATGAAAAGAAGAGAAAAGAAAAGAGGGAATTAGAGGAAAGCATATTCAATACTCTTAATCTGTTCTCTGTAGTCAGGATTCCTAGACTGGAACATGCTACTCATTCTAAACCAGGCCCTTCCATGGTACTTTTGGTGCAAGTGAGCACCCCTCTATTGACGTCTGTCTTCCCCAACCAACCTGCATTTGCTGACTCTGCTACAAAGAGAAGAGTGAAAACTCCTGCTCAAAGCATGAACTATGTAAATATCTTTAGTCCAGGCCTTCTTCATCCTATTTCTTAGGTCCTCCAGGTTAAAACAAAGCTCTTTTGCAGCTATTGATGGGGACAAAATTGTGATGTCTTTGTTCAAGGCCCATCTGGAGCTCAGTGTTATTTCAGCCCCTTCTCTTTTCAGGGAGGCCAGAGATAAGCTTTAGCCTTTCACTTCTTTGGCCATTACCTAGGCCTTGTATTGCACAGGGAGCTTATGGACCCTGTTGCCATCAGCACCGAGAATGATTTTTTTCTTGGTGTTAATGCCCTTGTTACTGGTATAAGCCAGGGAACCTTGTTGGCTAGGCTTATGTAGGCCCTTGGGCTGATAGACTAGTACCTACCTATAAACCTATGAACCTATGACTCTGACACCAATCATATTGGTGCCAACAGCCTCTAGGTATGAGACTGTGACATTGATGCATTAAAGCTAAGATAAACACTGACCCTTTTGGGACCATTTGTGGTACTGGCGCAATCAGTTTGACTCCTTGGTGCCAAATCTCCACTTTGTATCAGAGGCAGGCCCAGTGCCAATGATAGCTGACATAGTAGTCTTGGCTTTGACTGCAACATCAATGACAGCCACAATTCTGACCCCAATGGCACTGATAGCTTTGACCCTGATCATTAAGATTTGACATATATGGAAAGCCACGGTGGTGCAGCGGTAGCATTGTTGCCTCACAGCAAGAGGCTTTCCCATTCGATTCTCGGCAGGAGCGCCCTCTGTGTGGAGTCTGCATGTCCTCCCCGTGGTTGAGTGGCATTCAAAAGACATGCGTGAATGGGTGTGCCTTTGTTGAAGGTTGGGCATCTGGCTGGCACCTCAGCACCATAAAAATCGACTGCCAATCATTAGCGGACCGGAGTTCCGCTGTGGTGACCCCTAACAGGGAAAAGCCAAAAGAAAAACAACAACAACAACATTAATATATGACATGTGGTTAAAAAAACGCATAGTCTTTGCAACCCTGGAAACACATCTAATTTATTTTTATTTACAGATGAGCTTGTTCCACAAAGCCAATGGCCTATTTTCAGAGGAGACCCAAGGTGATATTGATAAGGGGAAATTTGGCCAGGGTATTGGTGAACATTCCTACTGTTTTTTTGATAAGTGACACAGAATCTTTTACATCCACCTGAGCTACCAGTAACTCAGCAGATGAGGCCTTGGTTTAACATCTCATCAGAAGGGCAGCACACCCAGGAGTGCTGCACCCACATTATGCTGCACTGCAGTGTCAGTATTGGAAAATTAGTCTAGTTATTTGGTGCTGGAATAGAACCCACAGCATTCTGCACCCAAGGTGAGTGTGCTACCCAATGAGCTACTCAGACTGTTGTGTTATCGTTCATAGCAACTTCCCTTACATTCACCAGCCAGCATGTGGCTCTAAGCTGATGATTTTTTTTTCTATCAGAGGCAAGTGCTGAAAGGTCTCAAAGGTCTGGGATGGACTCCTTTCATGAGTACTCATATTCTTTATCTCCAAGGATTCTGAGGACAAGGACGTATAATAAGGGGCGCTGCTTCAAAGGAACTGGACATTGTGGAAACCAGTCCTTAGAAAGCCCACTCATTTTGTTAATCCTTCCAAATACAGTCCAACTTGTGGATTTGATTGTTATTTCAGCTGCTCCCAAGAGAGAGAGAGAGAGAGAGAGAGACAGGCTCCAGAGGAAGCTCAAATGATTCATCCCACAGATAAAGAATCCAAGGTTATGTATCACTTTGGGAAATGGTTACATGTCAATTATATTCTCCATTAAGGCTATCAACTATTGATGCACATGACAAGATTTCAAAGAGATATAGTTGACAATACATTAGACAACCAGAAAAAAATGTCCATTTGGAGATGCACAAAAATAGGTGGAGTAACAAGTGGCACCACTTCTTTTGAAGCATTCTGACAAGAAACAGTACACCATTCTGCCACAGGACTACCCAAGCTGTCACATGGTTGGACTGGAAGGCGTCTTGCAGGATCTCTTCCTCAAAGGAAGTAGGACCACTGGACCAAGATTCTCTCTGCTGCATCACCTCTAAGATTTCCCTGAACTTGACATGTTCATGAGGAGACTAGGGGAAGCCTTGGCTTCAAGTGTCTGGGTAGGAAACTCCAGTGCCTCTTCTTCCAGTCTGGGAATTCTTCCAGTGGTAAAAAGGCTGTGTGTCTGTGGCACTGGGTGTCACAACACCCCCTGGGCATGTGAAAATTCCTTGATGATGCCCATGTTGTTGGCTTTATAGCTTCTGTATAATACACATCAAGACCATGACTTTGGGATGCAATTCTGGGTGGAATCGTGACATAAGACCACATACGGTTGCCAGCTGGGGACTTGGTACAATTATTATAGTGTACAGACTCGGTCAACCCATATACAAAAGATTTGTACTTACCATAATGATAGATCAAGTTGATTCTGTTCTGTACACTGTAATATACCCACCTCCTTTCCCACTTAATAAATTGATGCCTTCACACTGGATTGAAGTAGCGTCCAGAAGTCATCACTTACCCATTTCGGGAAGATATTATCCCTTCCTATCTGTGTATAGGTATACACATGTAAGTTGTCATATAGTTATGCAAATGGAAGTTTTTGTAACTAGTTAGTGATGCAGGGTTTACTCAGTACCACTCTTAGGTCTGTACATCAGTTGTTTTAAATGGTTAAACTAGATCTGGAGAATGTCAGCACACCAATGCATGGGGGAAGCAAGGTAAGGAGCCTGAGCTTAGAGGTGATTCCATGAGTTATTGAGAATAAATGAGTGTTGTGACCAGTTCAATTCTAACAGTGTATAGACAAGGATCAACCAGGTCAGGGACTTTCAAAATGGCTGAAGTGTCAGCAGCAGGTTGATTAGAGTTCTCCCAGTGTGAAAACTGAAGGTGTTAAAAAAAGCCAGTAAAAGTTAGGAGTTCAGGTAGAATTCAGTCACTGGCTAGTCATCAGGGATCAGGGATTGGTCCTTGGACCACTCCTTTTTGGCATTTACATTTCTGAAGTCAAGGCCAATGTCATTGGTCTCTGGATGACTACATTTGCAGATGATTGCAAATTAGGAGCTGTTATTGAATCTCATAGGGACGCAAATGTTCTCCATGAAGGGCTGACACAGACAATCAACTGGTGTCAAAGCCATGGACTAAAAGTAACATTTTTATTATTTTATTTTATTTATTTAACATTTGTTTTACCAGGATAAATCAGACTGGACAGCAGGTGTCCATTTTCAGCAGAGTCCTGGGGAGAAAAGCTCCAAGAAGTTACACTGTGAATACATAAGGTAGGTTATTAAAGAGTGACAGTTGAATGCAATAACAGTAGTTGGATAACAAGTGGTAGAATGCTAACATATAAAAGGCAAAAAAACAGTTAAATACAAAACAATCTCACAGTACCATCAGGAGATAAATCTTACAGTACTAGTACAGTATGTGTACATAAGATACTCAGAAGTAGGTACATATTTACAGTATTTACAAAATATAAAATGCACATAGGTGACAGTGTAAAGCATCAGAGGCTTCAGGGGGGGTAACCTGCCTACAATGGGGTGAAGATTCAGGGAGGGTCATTGCAGTTGCAAAGAGGGTTAGCATAAAGGTGTGATTTAAGGAGGTCTTTAAATGTGGTTGTGTGATTTTGTAACCTGAGGTCAAGAGGGAGGGTGTTCCATGTTTTTGCGACCTCATGGGAGAATAGGGCTTCTCCAGAGCTGTTCTTGCATGGATTGACTTCAAACAGGGATTTGTTACTGGATCGTAGTTCCCTGTTGGAGTTGTGGAAATGTAAAGTGCCAGCTAGGGCAGGGGTTCTCTCAGGATGGTATAAAATTTGATGAGGAATGATGAGTTGGTGCTAGCTTAGTAAGTTTGGAAATTCTAACTAGTAAAGTTTAAGTAGGGAATGGCAGTGGTGGGAGTGTAATTTAGTGTTGGCTGCAAACCGAGCTATTTTGTTGTAGCATGTGGATAGTTTGTTCAGGTCAGTTTTATTAATGTTGGTTAGAACTGGGAGGCATAAAGTAATGTTGATAAGGGATGAGTTCTGGCTATGGTAGTTCTAGACTTGGAGGTTAGGAACTGTTTGCTGCGACAGAGGCATCCTAGCTTTTTATGGACCTTAGAGATAGTTTGGGATATGTGTTTATTGTATTTAAGTTGTTGATCAACTGTGACACCTAGTAGTTTGGCCTTTAGTACTGGTGTGATGAGGGTGTTATTGGCTGAGAGAATGGTGAAGGTGGGGTCATTGTGCTTAGTTGGGTGGAATAACATTAACTGTGTTTTTTGGGTTTAGTATCATTTGGTAATTGTTTAGACAGTTCTCTATCTCAGTGAAGGATTCCTGGACTTTACTTTGTAGAAGATGGATGTTGGGTGTGGAGCAGATTAGGGTCATACCATCCACATCCTGGACAATATCGGCTTTAGTGGTTCCTGAGTGGAGATTGTTTGTAAATATGTTAAAGAGAAGGGGGCCTATGACTTGAGCCTTGGGGGATGCCACATGTGACTGGGAGTGGGTGGGATAGGGAGTTGGCCTATTTGACAGATTATGAGTGGTTGCTTAGGTAACTGTTGAACTAGTGCAGAGTGGGGTTATCAAGGTTGAGTTTGGAGAGGCAGGCAAGGAGTTTGTTCTGGGAAACTGTGTTGAATGCCTTGGATAAGTATAGGAAGGTGGCAGACTCCAGTTTCCTTTGGTTACTGTATAAGTTTATGGTATTGGAGAAGTTAATTAGGGCAGTGGTGGTGCTATGGGATGGTCTAAATCCATGTTGTGTTTTAGATAGTAGGTTGTTGGTTAGTAGGTGGGTAAGGAGTTGGTGGTGGATACATATTTCTAAAATCTTTGACAGGGGTGATAGGATCACAATGGGACAGTAGAGGGGCCACCTTTGTACAGGGGGATGATATATGAGGTTTTCCACAAGGATGGAATGGTGCACACAGAAATAGATCTATTCATAAGTAGGGAGATGGGGTAGGCAATGGCCTTGTATGCAATTTGGAGATATTTGGCTGGTAGACTGTCGGCAGTGAGAGTGGTTGGCTTGAGTTTTGCTAAGAGTTTTTGAATGGTTGATGTTGGTACTGGATTGAGTGAGAAGGGGGTGGAGTTAATTTGGCATTTTGGGGATTGTGGTTGGGTTGTGGGTGACATATCATTTAAGAGTTTCAGTATGGAAGAGGTAAAATAGTTATTGAAGTTTGAGACTATGTCAAATTCTGTACCTTCGATGTTTGGTGGTGGTGTAGTGGCTTTTCCAGGCTGGTGGATGTTGTTCACTGCAGCCCAGAATTTCTGTGGGTTGTTACTGTGTTTCCTTTGCTAGGAAATATAGTGATTTTGTTTATCTATCTTGAACTGCTTTTTTGCTTTATTTCTAAGTTCAGAAAAGATTTGCCTAGTTTTGGGTGTTTTGTATTTTTGCCAGGTTTTCCAAGCTTTATCCCTATCCTTTAGTAAGGTCTGTGTGGTTTTCTCTAGCCAGGGGGCAAGGTTACTGAGTACCCTAATTGTTTTGAGTGGGGATAATTGGTTTATAATCTCTAGGAATGTGGAATTAAAGTATTCTACTGCATTATCCAGGGGGAGGGTTTTTAGGGGAGCCTAGTTGCAGGATTTTAGGGTTTCTGAGAATTGCTCCAAGGGTAAGTTTTTTTGGGAAAGGGTTTGTAGCAGGGAGGGTGGGTTGGTAAATTTAAGTTTGTGCTGAAGGAGAAAAGTTGGATTGTGGTCACTGAGGGAGTTGGATAGTGTTCCACATTGGTTCTTAGGTTCATAGGTTGGTACTAGGCTATTGGCCCTAGGGCCTACACAAGCCTAGCCATAACAATTCCCTGGCTATTTTGTCTCACGGTATTTACTTCCCTGGATCCCTGTCTAGCAGGATGACTGACGTGATCCCCATAGTGAATTTCCTATCTCCCATCCAATCATCAAGGTTCCTTTTGAAGAGAGCCAAAGAGGTTCTCTGCTTGACATGTATGGGCAGTCTATTCCAGAGTCTGAGGAGTCTCTGGGTAAGGAACCTATCCCTCCAGCATGTTTTGTTCATTGTGATGTCAAGGTTTAGATCCCTGAAGCATGTGTCTCTGAGGGATTGGGATTTCTTTAAGTGTAGCATGTCCAACAGAGGCTCTGGGTTTGACATGGCCTTGTATGTTAAGCAGAGATCACCTCTGAGTAGACGATGTGTGACAGAGTATAGGTGGAATTTTTTAGAAGGACAGCATAGGGCATCTGCTTTAGGCCTGTGATTCTTTTAGTGAGGTATTTCTGCGGCCTTTCCAGTTGTTGCAGATATCTTGAGAGGTACATACCAAACAGGGCATTGTATTCTATAATGGGTCTAATGAGGGATGAGTACAGTGGGACAATGACCTCCATTTTTCTGGATGAAAAGCCCTTAGTGATGAGGTGTGCCACATAGAAGGATTTCCTGACTGTTGTGGCGATGTGATTATCAAAGGTGAGACCACTGTCCACCGTGTACCTAAGTCTCTTATCACACTTTTAGTGTTTAGTGTACTGCCACCTATGTGGTAATTCACGGTTACATGTTTTTTTCCCAAAGGGGATAACTATACATTTCTTGGCATTGAGCTTGAGCCCATGGCTCTGACACCAAGCATCTATTTCTGTAAGGCCCTTTTGTAGAATATCCACATCATTTGGGAATTCAATAATGGCTCCCAGTTTGCAGTCATCTGCAAACTTTGTTAGCCAGAGTCCTTTAGTGTTGGCCTGTACTTCAGAGAAGCAGATGCCAAACAAGAGTGGTCCCAAGGCTGAACCCTGAGGTACTCCACTTGTTACTTGTCTGGAGCTGGATTTGGAGTCGGCTACTTTTACAGTGTGTGTTCTGTCAGTAAGCTAGTTGGCAACTCATCGAGTGACATAGGGATTAATGGCCAGCTTAGTAAGTATATCTATGATTCCAGAGTGGGGGATGGTGGGCAATATTGGGCTGGTTAGTAAGGGTTCAATCCAAGGTGGATTCTCTTTGGTGGTCTTGTCAATGCATGTGGGTGAGTGTATGAGTTGAGCAAAGTTATATAGGTTTATGTGGTTGGTGGCTGTTGGTGAGTGTATACTATTCCAGTCGATGTTGACATCGCCTACGACTACAGTTTCTTGGGAGAGGGAGTGGGAAGCTCAGTGGAGTATAAATTCTGGTGTATCAAGGTTGTCTCCTGGTGGTATATAGATGCTGAGTAAGTTTATTTCTTTGTGCTAGTTTAAAAGGAGTTTGGCAAATACAGTTTCAGCATTGTTAAAATTTGGGGTTTCTTTTTGAAGGAGCTGGACTTTTAAGTTGGATTTGTAAAGAAGGGTGATGCCACCACCTCTTCTGTGTGCTCTGTCTACTCTTAATATGTTAAACCAAGGTGGGGTTATGGAGTTGTCTTGAATATGGGGCTTAAGCCATGTTTCTGTAATGGCCATTATATCTGGATTGTATATAGAAATAGCTGAATGTAACTGTTCTATTTTGTTCATGGTACTATGAATGTATAGGTTCAGTTTAAGTATGTCAGTAGGTTTATGCTTAAATGGGAGGTTGGGGTTGGGTGGGTCATTGGAGATAGTTGTTGGGCCAGGGTTGGGGTGAATGCCACCTCCTAGTAGTAACTGAGCTGCTATGTTGGTAATGGTTTTAAGGTAGAATGCTGTTAAGAAGTGACTAAGGTTGAGGTGTTTTTTTGGATTGTGAGGTGTAATGAATTGGAGAGGTGAGTTGACAGAGGAAAGAGTGACAGGTGACTGGGTGTGTGTTGGTAAGTATGGAGGGGTTATTTGTGGTATGGGAAAAGGTGGGTGATTTGATACAGTATAGATTGATGAGTGGGTGGTGATAAGTGGTACTAATGGACATTAAGTAGAGACAGATGGATAAGGATAGCAGAAGTATGGGGATGTTATGGTGATGGGAGTGTGGGATTGGTGTCATAGAGTCAGTGAGGTCTATGTATTGCTGGGATGTGGTGGGAGGAGGAGAGAAGGGGTGTGTGCAGTGTTGGCTTAGAGGAGTAGTAGTGTGTGCTTAGAAATGGGTGGGTTGAGAAAAGGGGGATGATAGCCTAGTGCAGTGTGGGTATGGCTAATTGTAGTGTTGTGTTCATGTGATTGGGTGGTGGGTGTGTAGGTAAGTCAGGTGATGTGGGGTAAGGATAAATCTATGAATAGTGGGGGCAAGTGGGAAATGGGGGCAGAGTAGGGTTAGCTGAGTGACCCTGAGCATTAGCAAGGGCGAATGGAGTAGGGCCGCACAAAGCCATACAGGTAGGAGACTACAGAGACAATCTGTAAGCTTATTGGCAACAGTCTGTGTTTAATGGAGGGAACAAAGATAGGCTAGTGTTCAAACAATGGGATGAATAGTCTTGCCTGAAGCTTAACCACACCTACCACCCAGTCACTATTCCCCGATCTGTCAAAGGCATTTGACACCATCTCACACAACCTACTTATATCCCAACACTCCACCCTACACCTCTCTCGGACCACCATCACCTGGTTTTCCAGATACTTGTCCAACCACCAACAAGTTGTCCAATGGAAGACTACAGCCTCCCTCTTCCTTCCCACACCCGCAGGTGTCCCACAAGGTTCTGTTCTTGGCACTTTTCTCTTCAACCTTTTCATTAACAACTTTCACCAATCCATCCCAGACTCATCTATCATCCAGTATGCAGATGACTCAGCATTCATCTGCTCAGCCTTCTCCCCCACTGAGCTCCTAGCAAAAAGCCAACTAGCCTTCTCCAAAACAGAAACCTGGATGCAGTCTAACCATCTGGAACTAAATGCAAATAATATCAAACTAATGTTTTTTTTCCCTACCAAAAACTCCATTGACAAATCCATATTCACTATACAGAGCCAAAACAACACCCTCCTTGAAATTGTTCCCAACACCAAGCTTCTTGTTATCATTATTGATGAAGAACTAAAATTTAACACCCACATCTGCTCTGAAATCAAGAAAACCCACCAAAAGTTGTCTCCTCTACAGGCACAACTGCTACCTAAGCCCATCTAACCATTATACTCTTGCATCCACCTGCCTACTCCCCTCCCTTATGTATGGTGCCACTCTTTTCACCAATCTCCATCTTGGCCTTCAGTCCAAACTTGAATCCTGCTACCACAAGATCTCCAAATTTGCAACCAATTAAAAAAACTCATCCCACCACTGCCACTCCCTCCTAACCCTCAACTGGCTTGAACTACCCAACTACCTCAGTTACCTACAACTGACCATCGCCCACAAGCTCATCTTTAAACCTGCCAACTGCCCAGCTCTTGCTACTTCCTTATAACTGTACATTCCCAACCGCTCACTCAGATCCAAAAACAAATATCCTCCTTCAGGTCCACAAACCTGCATGACCTCCTGGCCATCTACTGCTGTCCCACTCCTTAGCTAAACAGTGGAACTCTCTCCCCACACACATACACAACCTACCTAACCATACAACTCTCAGCTACTCTCTCATCTTTCTTCCAAATGGGAATTCCCTTGTCATGCTCCAACATAAACCCCTCCCCCATTCCTCCATGCACTGACTCATCCAACTACCTCTACTATAGGTTCATAGGTTGGTACTAGGCTATTAGCCCCAGGGCCTATACAAGCCTAGCCATAACAATTCCCTGGCTATTTCTTCCCACAGTATTTACTTCCCTGGACCCCTGTCTAACAGGGCGACTGACGTGATCCCCGGAGTGAATTTCCTATCTCCCTTCCAATCATCAAGGTTCCTTTTGAAGAGGGCCAAAGAGGCGCTCTGCTTGACATGTATGGGCAGTCTATTCCAGAGTCTATGGAGTCTCTGGGTCAGGAACCTATCCCTCCAGCATGTTTTGTTCATTATGATGAAAAGGTTTAGATCCCTGGAGCATGTGTCTCTGAGAGATTGGGATGTCTTTGAGTGTAGCATGTCCAACAGCTCTGGGTTTGACATGGCTTTGTATGTTAAGCAGAGATCGCCTGGATGATATGTGACAGAGTATAGGTGGAGTTTTTTTAGACTGTCAGCATAGGGCATCTGCTTTAGGCCTGTGATTCTTTTAGTGAGGTATTTCTGCGGCCTTTCCAGTTGTTGCAGATGTCTTGAGAGGTACATACTAAACAGGGCATTGTATTCTATAATGGATCTAATGAGGGATGAGTACAGTGGGACAATGACCTCCTTTTCTGTGGATGAAAAGCCCTTAGTGATGAGGTATGCCACATAGAAGGATTTCCTGACTGTTGTGGTGATGTGGTTATCGAAGGTGAGACCACCTGTGTCTCTAAGTTTCTTATCACACTTTCTGTGTTTAGTGTATTGCCACCTATGTGGTAATTCACGGGTACATGTTTTTTCCCAAAGGGGATAACTATAAATTTCTTGGCATCTCTGGCACCAAACATCTTTTTCTGCAAGGCCCTTTTGTAGAATATCCACATCATTTGGGGATTCAATAATACCTCCCAGTTTGCAGTCATCTGCGAACTTTGTCAGCCAGAGAAGTAGATGCCAAACAAGAGCGGTCCCAGGACTGAACCCTGAGGTACTCCACTTATCACCTGTCTGGAGCAGGATTTGGAGTCGGCTACTTTTACAGTGTGGGTTCTGTCAGTAAGCCACTTGGCAACCCACCGAGTGACATAGGGATTAATGCCCAGCTTATTAAGTTTATCTATGATTCCAGAGTGGGGGATGGTGTCAAAGGCCTTGGTGAGGTCCAGATAGGCAGTGTGGACCACCTTGCCCTTGTCCACAGCTCAGGAGACTGATTCAAAGAAGTTAATCAGGTTCAGTAGACAGGATCAGCCCTTCACAAACCCAAACTGCGTGGGGTCCAATGTTTGAAGGTTATGACAAACCACTGAACAGCAGAAATACAAACAAACCAAAAACAACGAAGAAGCTAGAGAGCACCAGCCACTGCAAAAAGCTACAAATACGGCCAATACAAGAACACCTCTTCATTAAATGTGAAGCGCTTTTTGCCTCACTATTAACGAGACGCCTTCAGAATAAAAACATTTACACATCGTCAGTACTTAAATAAATTGACAAATTACCCCAACCACCAATCAGAACTACTTAAAATAATCTTCATTGCAACCTTGGTCTATTGATCATGAAATTGGTGCATATATCCACACTATGTCCACCAACATCATATAAACAAATATTAAAAATATGTAAAAAATATATGTATTTAAAAACATTTAATAAAGAGGTGTTCTTGTATTGTTCTGGCCGTATTTGTAGCTTTTTGCAGTGGCTGGTGCTCTCTAGCTTCTTAGTTCTTTTTGGAGTGTTTGACAGTTGCCAATATCTTTGTTTATATGTTCCTTGATAATATATTCCATGGCCTTGCAGATCAGGCTCGTCAGACTGATGGGGTGGTAGTTCCCAGGATCCAAAGTGAATCCCCATTGTGGAGTGGCATAACTGTAGCTGTGTGCCACTCAGTGGGCATGAAGCCTGAGGTGAGGCTATGATTAAACATGACACTTAGGTGAGATGCCAGTTCATTTTTTAGTTCATGTAGTACACAGCCTGGGATGTCATCTGGTCCCATGGATGCTGTATTCTTAGCTTTGGAGAGTGTGTTTTTTACCTGTGTGGCCGTTATTACCGGAATTTGGCAATCTTTTGGTGTTGAGATTTGCTCTTTAGGGGGTGAGAGGGGGAAAGGTTTGCACTGAATCGATCTGCCAAGATATTGGCAATATCCTTGGGATCAGTATATTTAATGCCATTCTGTTGTAGCTCAGAGCAGATCTGAGCATTGTCATTTAGATTCTTGGCATAGCTATAGAATGCCTTGTGGTTGTCTTTGGAATCTTTGGAAATTTTATTTTCATAACTAGCTTTGGAGGATTTTATGAGGGATCTCAGCTTCTTATTGAGGCTGGTAAGGGAGTTTTTTGCATTCTGGGATTTTCCTCTTTTCTGCAACAGTTTCTTCCTTTTGTTATAAAGTTTGTTTATGGCAAGGGACCACCAAACTGGCTTCCTTTTTTTTTGGAGGAGAGCGTCTTGGTTCTACTGGGGATGGCACGATTTATGCATGAGTGGATGTGCTCATACAGTGCCTTAGGGTAGGATTCAGCAGGCAAACATTCAGTTCCCGTCTGCATGGGTGTCATGAAGTTTGTCACTTCTGACTTGAGTAGCATGAAGTTGGCTTTGGAGAAGTTTTTTATGGAGGTTTCCTTACTGGGAGGTGGGGGTGGGATGTGGATGTTAAGGGTGATTAGCTTATGGTCAGACCTGACCAACGAGGGGTTGACCATATATGTTGAGCATCGATTTCCTACATTGGTAATGACCAGGTTTAGGATATTGGAGCCCCTGGTGTGGCTAAGGATTAGTTGATCCAGGGCATTGGAATTTATGAATTCCAAGAACCGTTGGGCAAAGGTGTTGGTACATGAGTAGTTTTCCCAGTTAATGGCAAGGTAGTTGAAATCACCCAGTATTAGGGTGTTTGGTTGTATCTTAATATTTTCCAGTATGTTTAGAAAGGTGTAATGAGAATCTAGCAGCATAATGGGGGATCTGTAGCAAGCTACAATTTGGATTGCAGTCTTACCTAGTGTCAGTTGCACCTAGAGAATTTCAGACACATTTCGTTGGGCAACTAGCCTGGTGTTGTGAATATCCTTGGTGAATATGGACACTCCTCCACCTTTAGCGTTTCGGTCCTGGTTTGGTGGCCGAAAAGTGTGGTAAGAGTTGTAGCCTGGTATTGCAGGGGTGCTCTATGGAGCCTTGAACCAGGGCTCAGTTACTGCACAGATATTGATGTTCTCCATTTTTAGGAGGGCCTCGAGAGAGTGCACTTCGAGGTTTAGACTTCTAACATTGAGTAGCATTACCTTCAGATTTTGCATGCTTGTACCTATTACAATGGTGGTTTTGTCATTTGAACTTTGCCTAAGAAAGGCATTTTGGGGTGGCAAGAGCCTTAGCCAGTAACCTGAATCCCAGGGGTGACAGGTGTAGACCATCTCTGGCTAAGCATCGGAATCTATTACTTCATCTCACCCAAAACAATCCCTCTCCTACCAAAAACTAATTTTCTCTCTAATATCTATTGTACTATACTCTCCAGTCTTAAATATACTATTACCCTCTCCGTGCATAATATTTTCTTAACCTACTAATGGCTAATAGCTGTATATTTTAAAATATTAAACCTACAGTTGAGTTTATGACAAAAATATTCACTTTATGTAAATGTTGAAATTTCTGTATTAAATTATGTCTTTTATTTTTGTAACATTGTGACAAGCCAATTGCAAATATCATGGAGCTTATCTGTAAATGTTTAATTAGCTGTATGAACTATGTCCTTTTGTAACATGTGAAATGTAACTTGCAATTATTGTGGAGCTTTTCTCCCCGGGACGCCACTGAAAATGGGCTCTTCTTGGCCCAGTGGACTTCCCCGGCGGTCATCAAACTTAAATAAATAAATAAAAATAAATAATAACTATTGATAACTTTCCAGGGGTCAAGTTTAACAGGTAAATATTAAGAAATGCATAATACAATCCTTCGGGAAGTCATCTACCCCTGGTAACTACCATACTGACAACACACCACTTAGAGTTGACCCAGTAGTCAGGGGACTCAGGGACACACATAGTAATTTAGCCTTTGACCATCAGGTGTCTACAGTAGTGAGAAAATCCTTCTATGTTGTGCAACTTATAAAAAATGTATGGAATCTAGGTCCAAGGAAGTCACTATCGCACTGTGTTCTGCATTCATCAGACCTATTATTGTGTACAGTTCTCCCTTTGGTATGTACCTAACCAGGCATATCCAACAAATGGAACATCCACAGAGGTTCCTCATTAAAGGAATACAGGGCATAAGTAAAATGTCCTGTGCAGAACACCTGAAGACTCTATCCCTGTATTCTGCCTCCTACAGGCTGTTGAGGTGAGATCTATGCCTAGCATAGAGGGCATTGTCAGACCCTACTATGGTGGACCTCCTTCATATCCACAAAACAAACAATACTAAAATTACCCATTCTGAATACTTAAACATTGCCTGTAATATAAATAGGACTTGCTGAAGATAAAGGTAAGTATATCCCAGAGATTCTCCCATCTTTGGAACATGCTTCCCATCCATGTGAAGCAGAGTTCTTCCCTAACCCAATTCAAGTGTAACTTTTACAATTGGATAGAGAACAGGAAAATCATACATGTTTTGGCACCTATGTCTCTAATGGACACAGACAGCCTGTAAATGTTTCATCTCCCAGGCCCCTGCTTATAAATGTTTCATCTCCCAAGTCCCTACTTACACTTATCAAGTGTACCAGAAATTGTTAGAGATTTGGGATTCGTAGCTAGGCTTAAAAAGGCCCTTGTGGTCATTAGCCTAGTAAACACCTATGAAACTATGATTACATTTTCTGGATGCAAGCCAAGAAGACATTTGGGGAAAGTATGAGAAAATCATCCAGAAAAGGAGAAGACAAAAATTCTGGCTGGGAATAACCTACCAGCTGTTCAGCAAAAAAGCAGTTAAAATTTCAGCTTTAATACAGGAGATGGCTTCCAGCAATTTATTGAAAAAATAAATCAGATGCACTCAGAGGTGTTTCAAGTAATTGAGACACTGGAAGAATATACAATATCCCAAATAACAAAAGGCTGGAATTAATGGAGGAAGCTTTAGTGTTAGCTATTCAGATAAGTTGTTAAATAAGGAAATCAGACATTGAAATGAATGAATGAATGGCCAAATAAGACTTCTCAAAAAGAGCTGTTTCAAAAAGTAGTAGCATTAGAAGACAGAGTACACAGAGAAAACCTGAGATTTTTTATTATTCCTGAGAAGGTGAAGGTATAGTAGAAAATCTCAGGAACAGATTGCATTATTTTTGTGAAAGAACAAATATGGAACTGGAATGGTATTTCACAGTACAATTTGTTAACTGAGAAGGCACATCATATGAGTGCTCAAAATCTGTTCATGAGAAAGTAGACAAGACCTATATTATTAAAGATGCAGTCATACTAGAAGAGAAAGCTGATCCTGAAAAAAAAAACTGTGGAAGAAAGTAAAAGTATTACAAACTGGGTACACCAGAGTGTTTGTGTAAAATGGTTATTCGCTGTATACCAGGCAGAAGAAAAGCCTATTTATCTTTGCAATCATGGGATGCCAAGATGCAGATGTAAGATTCAAACTGCTATATCCAGCTGTCTTCAGAAATGTTTTTGCTGGATGATCAAAGATATTATTTGGATGCAGGACAGGCTAAGGAGGAAGTAAAAAAAGTTGTAGTTGAAAGTAGCGGACTCCAAATATGACTACTAACCAGTTACAAGTGGTATCCCACAGGGATTGGTTCTAGGTCCTCTCCTGTTTAGCATCTACTTCTTTGAAGTTCAAGCCAGCACAAAGGGACTCTGGCTGACCAAGTTCGCAGATGATTGCAAACTGGGAGCCATTATTGATTCTCCAGCTGATGTAGACATTCTACAAAAAGGCCTCAGTGACATCAATGACTGGTGCCAGAACCATGACCTTAAGCTCAATGCCAAAAAGTGCATTGTCATTCCCTTTGGGAAATCTTTCGGTGACCATGAGCTACCACATAGGTGGTAGTCCACTAAACACTGAAGGTGTGATAAGAGACCTGGGGACACAGGTTGACAGCAACCTCTCCTTTGATAGCCACATTGCCACTGTAGTCAAAAAGTCCTTCTATGTGGCACATCTCACTACAAAAGGTTTCTCATTCAGGAAGAAAGAGGTCATAATCCCTCTCTACTCGTTCCTCATTAGACCTATTATAGAATACAATGCCCCATTTGGTATTTACCTCACTAGACACCTACAACAACTGGAAAGGCCACAAAAATACCTCACTAAGAGGATCGCAGGGCTTACATACATGCCCTATATGGACAGACTCAAAAAACTCCAGCTATACTCTGTCTCTTATCGCCTACTTAGAGGCGATCTCTGCTTGACCTATAAAGCCATGTCTGACCCAGAGCTGCTAGATATGCTACACCTAAAGAAATCCCAATCCCTCCATGCCACATGCTCCAGGGACCTAAATCTTATTACCATAATAAACAGAATATGCTGGAGGTACAGGTTCCTAACCCAGAGATGTCCCATATTCTGGAACAAACTTCCCATTCACATCAAGCAGAGCGCTTCAGTGGCCCTCTTTAAGAGAAATCTTGATAAGTGGATGGGCAATAGGAAGTTCATCCCGGGGATCACTTCAATGGCCTTGCTTGACAGGAGCACTGGGAACTAACTTTGTGTGATGCCAGGGAATCTTCCTGGGCTAGGCTTATATAGGCTCCAGGGCTGTTAGCCTAGTACACACCTATGAACCTATGAAACTAAACAGTAAGCCAGAAAGTTTCTTATTTTACTGGCAGTATCAAAGTCCATGGAGAGAATTTGCTAGTGAACCTTTTCCTGTTGTTTCAAAGGAAAATGATTGGCAGACATGAACAAAAAATAGGATCTGACAAGAAGAATCAGGAGTACCTTGAAATGTAACCAGAGATCAGGACTGAGAGGTCACAATGAAGATCATTAGTAATGTTAAATTAGTGAATAAATGGGAGAACTGTAAAGTGTCATTCCCATTAGATGTAGTTTAGAGATGAGAGCAGTGGTTCTGCTAGTACAAGTGGCTGAAAAGGCCTGGCAGTTTATTAACTGCATTAAACTGGTGCAAAAACTCTAAAGTACAATCCCCACTTTGTCACTAGTGTTTTGAAAGACTGTGAAGGGACTGAAAAAGTAATTGTAAGCCAAAACGTTTTTGTTATTATTTGCATAAAACATTTCCTGATGGAAATAGCATGCCATTGTAAAGCAGTTCTGCACAGTATGCAGATAGAAGTGTTTGTGTGTGTGTGTGTGTGTGTGTGTGTGTGTGTGTGTGTGTGTGTGTGTGTGTGTGTGTGTGTGTGTGTGTGTGTGTGTGTGTTGGGGGTATCAGTGACTTCTGTTTATGCTAGTGATACTAGAAAGTAAGAAAGTACTTTTCTTAACTGTAATGTTTCCAGTCTTTACACTGTAACAAGATATGAAAGGCTGGAAATAAGAAAATCAGGTGCACGAATTAGGCGTTTTCTATTAGCAAATGCTTTCAGTTGGAGACAGTGAGTCAACAGGTGCAAGTAAATAACCAGGAAGGGTCTCAGCAGTGTGTTCTGAGTGATTTGTACAAGGGGAAATTATAATTAGTATGCTGAGTGAAATGTGCAAGATACATTGCTATTACATGTAAGGGTACACTGGCAAACAGTTCAGTGAAAAATTAAATGCAAGTGTACTTTTTCTTAGCACTAAAAGTTAATGTCTACTGAAAATATATGAGCTGTTTTTTCCACATATGGAAGGGGAATAGAAAAAAGAAAATACAAAATAGCAATCAGTGTATATGAGAACACAGTTTCTAACATGCACTTTAGCATGGGTAACCTTAATTTTGGAATTCGTATCACCTATGTGTTTAGCCTTCAATTTGGGACAATTGCTGCTATCTGGAGAGGTAAATTTCAGTGTTGAAAAATGTACATAGTTTGTTGTAAGCTTAAAAATATAGGCATTTTGAAAATCTACTTTTTTGGCTGAATATTTTAATTGAAGCAAAAAAAAATCTTAAAAATGTCATATGGGTATAAATGGAGATGAAGCCGCGTTGGTGCAGCGGTAGCATTGTTGCCTCACAGCAAGAGGTTCTCCCATTCGATTCTCGGCTGGAGTGCCTTATGTGTGGAGTCTGCATATCCTCCCTGCAGTCAAGTAGCGTTTGAAAGACATGCGTGAATGAGCATGCCTTCATTGAAGGTTGGGTGTTGGGCTGGCATCGCGGCACCATAAAAATCTACTGCCAGTCATTAGCGGACTGGAGTTCCGCTGTGGTGACCCCTAACCAGGAAAAGCCGAAAGAAGAAGATGGGTATAAATGGAGATGAGAAGAATTAAACATTAGTGTATGGATGTGAGTTAAAACATGGAAAATATACATTCAAAATAAAGGTTATGTATAATATATATATATGTGTAATAACTTTTTGTCATAATGGTTACTCTGTCAAGGGTGCAAATACCAATGCTATATGAGAGATATTTGGATAGAAATAAGCATGTGAATTTGACAAAGAAATTATTTTTATGATAATTCAGCAGCATATCAATGCCAAAGCAAAAAGGAAGTAATAATAATACTGTTTCTAGAGGAACTCCAGTATTGACAGAAGAGG
This sequence comes from Protopterus annectens, assembly GCF_019279795.1. Classification (NCBI taxonomy): domain Eukaryota; kingdom Metazoa; phylum Chordata; order Ceratodontiformes; family Protopteridae; genus Protopterus; species Protopterus annectens. Next base: position 1,467,977,692 of record NC_056732.1, on the reverse strand, counting down.
AACAAGACCATAATGGTAGATTTTTGAAAGTAAGGAGTTATTGACAAGGGAGCAGAGTTACACTGGTATCTATTTCTAGTCATCCTAAAACTACTGTTATTGAGCTTAAGAGAAGTTTGGGAGAACTAATAAGCTATATGCATGGAATGTCATTTATTGGTGGGGACTGGAACCTGATTTTCAATAGTAAGGCTGTATATATTCTTCTGTTTTTAGAGTATGCCTTCTGGTTTGCTTATTGTTTTACCATCTGTCTGTCTGTTAGAATGGGTAAAACCTTTAAAAAAGCACTTCAGATGTAGGAATAAAATGTCACCTTAATGTTGACTGCTCTGTTTATAAAGACTTTATTGTGATCTGGAGAACAGGAAAAGCATGTTATTTATTAAGGGCCATCTCCTAGCTGACAAACCAGTGAAGAAGATAAGGAGAGAAATAAGGAGTTAAAATGTAGGGCAGAAGAACAGGGACACTCTTCTCCTCCAGAGAAGCTTAGGGAGGATCCTTTTCCTTTGTTTGCAAAGCAGAATTGTCCAGCTTTAGAAATCATCTTAATTAAGGACAAGTCTCCCATCAAGCTGAGTGACAGACACTCTTCTGAAAGAGAGTTGCCTGGTTTTCTATGATCCAGACCTCTTTCTCTTTCATCCTTTCATTCTTTTATGAGCCCTTCAGAAGCAGACTGAGAGATTATGATGAGGGTCTTCTTGAAAACACAGATGAAACTGGATATCATCCCATCTCCCTCTGTTCTCAAGGTGGATCAGGTTGACTCCCTCACCTTTTTTAGCTCCCTTTCCAGTGTCACTTTCTGCACCAGTGGATTTGGAACTGGCTCCCTTCCCAGTTCTTGTCTCATTGGTGCTGTTAGCCACACAGACTTCAGTATTAACAGTTCCACATCTGACAAACTTGACTCCAGCGCCTTTGGTGCTGAGCAGATCTTGGACCTGAACACTTGAAGCTGAGTCTTCTGCACCATTTATGACTACAACTTGTTCAGAGATGTTCATGTTGCCAGGGTCTTCAAAGTTCAAGCTGGTGATTTTAATATTTGCCTTTAGGCCATCTGGATCCTCCATGTCAGGGCTAGCCTCCTGACCTCCACCTACTTCAGCTTTGGGGGGGGGGGGTTGGTGCCAAGAAGTGGTCCCTAGATGCAAACAGATTTTGGATCTGACCTTGAGTAATGGAAAGGATGATAGTCTATTTTCCCCTAAGGTTATTGACAGGAACTTCTTTGGTGTTAGTTCCAACCCAAGATATTTGTTCATCAGCACTTCCACCTACCCATCAAGGTTTTCTGGGACAAAGCAGAACACTAACCTTTGGAGATTTGCAGCAGGTATGATCTGAGTGTTCTGTGGACTCATATCAATCCCACCAGAGATCCCTATGAAGAGTATGTGGATAAGGAAGGACCTAGACTCCCCTTTGGATTAAATTACCTCAGACACTGACTTGAATGAGAGAAAGGGTTCCTCTTAATCCCCTCAAGAAGATGTCACACTTGGTAATGTCCTATAATTGATGAAACAGAAGGGAACCTGGTGACTTGATCCATCTTCTCAGGATGAAGAGGTGCTCTTTCAGGCTTACACCTCTGTCCCTTCTATCTCTTTGCTAGTCCTTCCTGTGGACTGGTTTGTAGATTTGATCACCAGCAGTGTATGCAACAGAAACTATACCATGCCAATACAACAAACTTTTGCATCTTGCTAAGGATAGGTAGTTCTGGTCTAAATGTCCATTGGTACAAATTTTTGCTGCAGCTACTAGGAAGGAACTCACAGATGAGTCATTTACTGACCATCCCCCTAACAATGAGTTCAGGGCAATTGACAGGAAGAGAAAGTGTGTTTATACCTCTGTCAGTTTCATCCTGAGGACATTAAATTACTTGACCTACTTGAGCAGATTACAAAGTAGTAACTGATGGAACACTAAGGGCAGCAGGTGCTGGCATAACACTGCTACACCATGCCTAGCTCTGTCTGCTTGACTTTGTGGACAATTGTAGAGTATAATTTACAACTGAAGCCTTTGATGGAGCCTCACTTCTTGCACTAATGATTACGGAGAAGTTGATGAGGTACGAGCAAGATATTAAGATGCAGTCTACCACGGGAGTTTGAAAACCCTCAGAGATTGTTCAACATGAATCAGAAGGGTTCCAAATCCCTGTGGTTCCCGAAATCCCAGCATCAACCTTATGATTCCACCTCCAACAGGGGTGACTGTGGCAGAGGTGGCCCCTTTAATGGATGCACATCATGTGATACAACAAGCCCACAAAGCCAGCGATACAGAGAACCCTTCTTATAAAAAATAAATCAATATCTCTGAATGCTTGCCTCACTGTCAATCTCTGGAGGCAATCAAGAACTGATTATTCTGACATCTTCCTGCATGAATGCCCATCATGCAAGATTGCTGGGTGAGGGGATCATATCCAGGGGCTATATCATACCAAGTTCCCAAATGAAGCCACTTCAGAAGCTGCCATTGCCCAAAATTCAGCTCTGACAATTTTCATGTGGCTTTCCCGGAGGTGCCCTCCCTTTTTAAAAAAGATCCATCCAGGAGGTCCTAACAGACCAGAGAGGGTCAGGAATTTATTTAAGATTTTTTATGGTTCCAAAAAAGAACAAGGACTTCATGCCATTTATGGAACTCAGTGGCCTAAACCTTTTTTTTTTTTAATGACCCGATTCAGAATTGTTATGATGTCAATTACTTTGCCCTGCCTAAAAGCAAATGGCTAGATGTGTTCAATAGACTTCCAGTGCATTTATTTCCACATAAAGATCACAAAGTAGTCCAGGTCTGCACTTTCAGATAGGAGCCATTCATTGTCATTTCAGAGGCTTGACCTTCAGTCCACCACAGCTCCCCAGGTGCTCACCAAATGCATGTCAGTACTTGCAGCTTTCCGCTGACTGAAAGGAATCCATGTGTTCCTATACATAGACAATTGGCTGCAAGCTGCAACAACCAGAGAGTCCTTACTAACACCCAGACATTACTTTCTACAGCTATACCTATCCTTATGTATATGTATAAACTAAAAAAAACTGTTGTATCTAACTCCAGAAGAGGAACCTACTCTTCAATGTTCAATTCAGACCTTATGCCACTGCCACAAACTTCCTTTGGTAGTTGTCCTAAGAGTTCTGGGCTTCCTGTTGTTCAGTCAATAGTCCCAAATCTCAGACCCACCTTCAGCCACTTTTCAATTAATACAATCCTGCAGGAACCCTCTGTACTGGTGGTTGATATCTCCTCTTCTTCAGGAAAGAAGACTATTCATTCTACCCACACCAACAGCAGTAGTAATCACTGATGACTCTTCAATGGGGTGGGGACATTTTGAGGGGAGGATGATCTATGTCCCCTAGAGCCATATTTACAGCATTGAGTGGCTTAACCTAGAGAGAAAGAGAGAGAGAGAGCAGAGAGAGAGATGGCAATAGTTAACATGACACCTTGACCCCGTATAGAAAGTAGGAAAAAGGGGTTTGATGGTGATGATGATCCAAGTGTAATTTGGATTAGTGGATGACAAACCATAAGCTCACCCCTGGATTCACACCCTTTTTCTTTATACACAGAGGTAACATGTAAATGTCTGCCTACCCCTGGGTTACTCACACTCATAATACAAGGGACTCTGGGATAATCATACTAAAAATACTAGGGCTGAAAAATTTGTGGGAATGCATGGCAAGGCTTCTGAAGATTCTCATGGATCATTAGCCAAGTAAGCACATACAAACCCATAAATATCTTGGATTCAATCACATTAACATCCTAGAGAAGAGGGCAGTCCTCCCAACACTGCAGGAGTTACAAGAGCTTTTGTCCTTAATTTGGATAATATATCGGTAGTCTGGTACATCAAAAACAGGGTGGAATTGCTGTTTGTATAGAGTGGTTGGCTTAACAGTTAAGGTGTTTCTCACAGAAACAATGGACAGGGTTTGAGTCATACTTTTAAAGTGAACTTGTAGATCTTCTCCTGTAAATCAGGGTTCATGAGTTCAACTCTTTTCAAGGACTCTGCTTGTGCTATTTTTTTTTGGGGGGGGGGCATAAAGGGTAGAGGGTTAGGCATAATTTTTAAGGTCCTTACTGCACAAATACACATTACAGAGTTTGTTCTGATCTCTGTTTACTGGTTAGGCTTTTAATAGTCTACAGACTGATAGCTCAATATTTACCCAATCTCATCTGTTATCTCATCCTGAACATCAGAAAAAATCTGTAGTGAAGGGACAATTAGTTAGAGCTGCTCGAATGATTACTAATTTTGAACAATTTGAAATAGAATGCAATTTTCTAAGAAGTATGTTTATCAATAAGTATTATCCACAAGTATTGGTCGATGCATTAATATTAGAAGTAACTAATAAAAGATTAATTGGTCATTTTAAGCCTATTTTATTTAAACAAAAATTAGTAGAGACTATTAGTAATGATACATTTAATATAATAAATGACCAAATTTTTGATGGTATAAATAAAGTTGAAAAGGATAATTTCGCAAAAGCTTTAATTATCACTTATTCTCAAGAACACTATTTATTAAGAGAAATATTTATTAATAATTGGACAATATTTATGAATGAACCACAATGCAAAAAATATTTAGGAGATATACCAAAAATATTTTACAGAAAAGGTAGAAGCTTTAAAGACATACTAAAAAGTGGATCTTATATAATAACAATAGTAATATAATAAAAGGGATGAATAAATGTGGAGCCTGCAATTGGTGTTTCAAAATTAAAGAATGACATGCTTTTCATTTAAGAAATAAAAAATATTATTTGAAAAGTAGATATAATTGTAAATCTAAAGCAGTAATATATTTAGTGATGTGCAACTCTTGTCCTATATTTTATATAGGAAAAACAGAGAGAATGTTATCACAAAGACTCTATGAATAAAACAAATAATGCCTTAGCAAAACATATTAATGAATTTATAGATCATCAGTTCTATTTTACAGTAATTGATCATGTAGAAGTAGATGATAAATGTCCTTGGGGGTTATTTTTAGAACAAAAAGAATTACAATGGCAAATCAAAGTACAGGCTGACATGTGGCTAGGAATTAATGAACGTAGTTCAATAGCCCCAATTTTAAAGCTTAAGGCATTAAATAGAAAGAAAATTAAAGATTAAAATAAAATAATTTATTAATAAATATATGTATAGATTTTTAATTAAATTAATACCATTTATTATATTATATATATTTAACAAATAATTTTTGAATGATTTATATTATACATATTTTAATTATTGCTGTGGCAAGCATGAATTCAATTTAATTTATATATATTTATGTAAATATTCATTTTTAAATAATAATATATTATTCATATAGTCATTCCACATACATTCTGGCTATTGACTCATAATTTAAGTATATATTTTATGATTTATGAGTCTATACATAATTTAATATATAGATAATCATTAGATTCTATTTTCCCATTTAGTGTTATTAGGCATGCGCGAATTCGAAGAGCCACATTGCGGGCTTTTTGAATTACAGGAAGTTATAAAAGGAAGTGATGTTTTTTAAAAGTATTGTCTGATGATGTTTAATATTAATTAAATGAAAGCGCTCACATTTGATTGTTTATTTTGTTATTGCAAATCCTGAAGTTCGTTTTTGGTTTTATAATAAATTTGTTTCGTATCCAGTTGGTGGCTTTTTGCTTTGCCATTGGATACCAACACTGTGCCCAGAAAGACAAGAATGTTACCTTGTACTGGTACTGTTTACATTGATATTGTATGGCACTGTGACTGATGCAGTTGCTCTGAATAACGAGGTATTAGTCATCACTGTTGCCCATGCTGTCCTACAAAATATAACTGTCTAGGAAATCTGTATAAGAGTGTTGTAATACAAGATCAGAATGCCAAAGTACAGGAGAATTATAAGACAGAAAGCAGATAGGAGATATACAGCAATATCTATATAGCACACACAACTCTGATGGACAGTCTTTAAGTTGTAGCAGACATAGCCATGGTCTGAATCCTGGGAGTGGAAGTAGGCTGCATACAGAATCATACCCCACAACTGTACAGATAAGACCAGGATGTCCAGTATATGGGCCCATATTTGCTGCCTGTCCCCCTGTCCCTCTGGGAAGTCTGTGGGATGATCCCAGATGTTTAGCCAGCAAACAGGGAATACAACTGATTGTCAAACATTTATGAGAACAAACCTGTCACTGTAGCAACTCCTGAAATTGTAAGGAGAGTAATAAGCCAAGTATGTCCTATCTACACCCCCATGTTGTCAAGCTGTGACCAGAGTGTGTATAGTAACAGAGTGAGATATATGTGCATAATACTAATGTGTAATCTGGAACTTTGTGTGGCAACAATCAGGTAGTGCTAACAATCATTGCTCCCATAGGTACGTTGGATACGAACACTGTGCTAACAAATAAAAACCTTTATACCCTGTACTGGTACTGTTTACTTTGGTATTGTGGTGAATAGTGAGTGTTGCAGTTTCTCTAAATAATAAAGTATCACTGATCACTGTCACCCACATTGTGCTACATAATATAAATGTGTAGGAAAGCATGTATATGTGTGTGTCAAGTCAATAAAGGTTGAAAAGGGCAATAGTCTAGAAATGTCCCGGTACACCTGCATGTGCTCAAGAGATGGCCAGAGTTTGTGCAGAAAGAGTTGAATAGTTATGTGCACAACATCAATCTGGAATCTGGGAGTATGTGTAGAATCAGTTAGTGTTAACAAACATTTCCGCCACAGGTATACCAGGTAAGAGGTGTACACTAAAGGTAAAATCAGTTCATGTATAACAATGACAACAGCCATATCACCACCCAAACTAAGGCTATAGGGTAGTGTAGTAATAGTTGTAAGGTACAGATAACAGCATTGACTAGGAAAGTAATGTGGACTACAGGAATATACTAGTTGTTAATTGACATCTTTCTCCCCCCCCACCATATCTCCAACAATAAACTACATACCCACCCCAACCGGTATGCAATGTCTCCAATGCCATATTGGTTAATAAATATTTACATTTGTTTCCAAG
>NC_056732.1:1467788093-1467965593 GCF_019279795.1 Protopterus annectens | reverse complement strand
ATTCCTGTTTAAAATCATGTATATTGTTGCACAACCTAGATATTCTAAGCATTTCACCATAAGGTAATGCTTCCAGGGTGTGCAAAGGATGACAAGTTTGTCCATGAACAAACGGTGTGCCTTGGTCAAACTTTCTGTGTACCGACATATATAGCACAGTACCATCCCTAATACTAATAGTATCATCTAGGTTAAGATACTTGTGTTCCCATGTTGAGACCATCAAATTCTAAACCATGTCTATTATTGTGTAAGGAAGTAACAAAATCTAAAACTAGTTCTTGTCCCCCTTGAGCTACACAAATGAGGTCATCATTATGTCTATAATACCTGATTACATATTGACGAAAGAACTTATTCCTATAGAGATATTCATTCTCAAAAAAAGCCCATACTTAAGTTGGCATACATGGGGGCAAAGGCAGCCCCCATTGCTGTACCCTGTCTCTGTCTATACAAACTATTATTGAATTAAAAAAAATATGTGTAAGACAGAAGTGTACAATTTCTATTATATACTCTACTACTTGAGAAGTACCTAGAAAAAAATCTAAGAGCCTCAATACCAAAATTATGATGAATATTTGTGTAGAGGCTCTTGACATCTAGTGTAAAGAAATACATTTGACTATTCCACTTGATGTCCTTAATCTTATCTAGGAAGTGAAATACATCCCGTATGTAACATGGTAAAGTGTTGACTGCAGGTGACAAATAGCCCTGCAGGAAAAGACCCAATTTATGTGAAAAATATTCACACCCAGAAACTATAGGCCTCTCAGGGGGCTTTGTAAGATTTTTATGAATTTTGGGCAGGCAATAAAAATATGCCATTTTACATACATCAATATTGAACTTATTCTTAGTATCTGTATCAGTAAAATATCCCAATCTATAACCTTTCTTCAACAGCTCGACAAATTTAGAAATCGCATCATTATATAATGACACATTAACTTTCTCATAAATACTATCATTATTTCAGTGTTCTTCACACATAGCCATATACTGAGCATAATGCATAACGACAAGCCTATTTCCTTTGTCGGAAGGTTTAAAAATAACATCTTGCATATGATTCAAAGTTTGGAGAGCTTTCCATACTGAGATAGACAGATTATATTCAACCTGATGTCTATTCCTAGTAAATTTGTTATATGCATCCTCAATAGCATAGTTAAGCATGTTAGAAAAATGAACAACTTGTTCATTTTAAAATGAGGTAAAAAAACACTTTTAATTTGAACACTTCGAGTGTCCAAACAACAATAAGCATTAAGAGAACTTTCAGAGTCACATGTGTAAAAACTCTCACAAGAAGTATTCATACTGTTTTCAGAATCAACCAAAATCTCATCTTTATACATTTTATTAAAATAATGCTTCAAATGCAACTTTCTAATAAATGTAAAAACATCATGTTTAGTATCATATATACGTGGCAACACCATAGGTATATATTTCAAGCCACAGTTCAAGACCACAAACTCACAATCAGAAAATACGTGTCCTGAAAGATTAACCACATAACTATTACAGGAAGGAGGTAATGAGTTATCTTTTACCTCTTTTATATCCCCTCTGAGGATAGGGGTCCCTCTGAAGCTGTCCTGGTTGGTCACGCTAATGTTTCCACCCTTGTTTTCCTCCTCTATAGTTGTTAAAGTCAGTCCAAAAGGTTTGATAATGGCATTCCAGCTGCTGGGCTGGTGGTAAAACTGGATATTCTTCCATGTTTTCAGGTTCCTTATCAAAGGAAGTGTAGTGGCCATCCGATGATGAAAAGGAAGAATTATTCAGTTGGTAACCATCATCCTCCCTTTGAAACCTCACGTGATTACTTGCTTTCTTCTGATTCACCCTAGAAATGAAGGCTTTCCCATTCTCATAATCACGAAGGTCACGGAGCAGTTTCCTTTTCTTTCTTTCCACCAATTTCTTCTCATAATCTTTGAGTTTTAGGTTAATATCAGCTAGAAAAGCATCAAGCACTTGAGCATGTGTTCCAGAAGACAGAGTATTACACACATTTTTAATTTGATCTCTCAACTCTCATTGCTTAACCCTGTCTTGCTCTAAAAGGATATTAACCAACTCAAGTGAACACTTGTGTGCCGCAGCAACCCAACATTTATGAAACTGGACATCTGCTGCATTTTGTAAATCAAAAGAAAGAGTAGGATCTTTAAAAACTCTTAACCCCCTCGGGGTAATGTCCAGATCTATATATTTTTGTAAACTGGACAAATTGAAGAAAGTAGCAGTCTCCTTCCATATGCACTTTTCCAATTTTTCAAAAAGAGACTTACTTTCTTCATTTAACGATGAAGGTAACTTCTGACCACCATTATTGAATGGGTTGTGGCAACACTTGTTCCTCTCTTCTTCCCATCTTTCCCATGTAGTATGCGTAGTCTGAGCATTACTAGCCACATTATTTTGATGTGAAATATGCTCTGCAGAGTTAGTTAAAAAACTGTCCAAAGACATCTGAAGGTACCTGGCCTGGAGATTGAGCAGGAAGAGCATGTCGAGCCTGTGAATGTATACTGGGTGCCTCAGAGTGATGTAGCATATCTCACATGTTTCCGTGGAGCCCGGTATGGAACAGACCCAGGACCTGACCTCAGGGGACAGGAACATGTCAGTGTGTGCCTCCAGGGGGGGACAACATCCCTTGGGTTGGTTCCACCTCATGGTATTGCTGAACCAGTACATGAGGCAGCCCCAGGTTGGGACACACATGTGATGTGTCCAGGTAACATGGGCAGATGGGTTTGGAGAGGTGATTTTGCTGGCCAATAGTACATACACATGTTATTGTGGCACTGTTATAGAACATATATTAGTAGTAATAGTCTACACATTCCAGGAAAATGTCCAACAGCATGCATAGATATCCCCAATAACACAGAATGTCAGATGTACAGCAATTGCAAAGCAGCCATACCACAGGCATATATGGAACCATAGTGGCCCTGGCAATGGCATGCAGGCAAATAGTCTGTAACAGGTCAGCAATGATAGTGTCCACACAGGGAACATGGCTACAATCACATAGCAGAAAGTGGGATACAATACAAAATCTCTCCCACTGGTAGGTAGGCTGTAGTCATACCTAATGAGTTGTGTGTGCAGTTTGTTGAAAATGATATGGGGGGGGTGACAGAGATGTGTATTACGAACTGTGGTAACCTTGCTGTATGAGTTGCTCAGACCTGTTTCCATCTTTATGTCTTTCAGCTAAGATGTCACATGCACCCTTGCCTACCTATTCGACAGCTGAGAATGAAGTGCTTATCACACACCTGATCCAGCACTACCCAGTGCTGTTTGGCATGGCTGCCCATGAACAGCAGGAGCAGACTGCCCTGTGGAACAACCTAGTCCACAGGGTCAATGATGTCGGACTGCACAACCGCAGTTATGAGCAGGTCTGGCATCATTGTACTGATCTGCTTCTCAATGTCCATCGGTGTGCTGCTGCAGTCCGGGGGGATCACCTCACCATGGGGGGCCATGCCATCCACCCCCCGATATGTATGGAGGAGCCCCTGGCCAGCCTTGTGGCACCTGTCCATCCGGCCGGCCACCAACCACTGGACACCTTTGTGGAGGTGGGTTGCACCCACACACCGGCCTAGGAGCATGCAAGTAAGGACACAGGGCACATCAGTAGACCTCTGTTCCATATACATCTGCATCGGTACAGGTAGATCATGCATATCTGACCTGTTATAGATATATTGTGTTGCTGCATACTACTGATAAACAGATGTCCAGATGTGGTAGTATTATGGAAGTGTACCATTGATGTATTGCAATACTGCACCCACCCTGTAGCACTGCCACAGGTGTGGCCACTGACATTGCATCTCTCACCCTCTTATGTAGGTCCCTCCAGGATACCACCAAGGCTGCAGCATGTAGCTGGTAAGTATGGTTTATGTAGAAGCTTGCCAACACACCGGGCATGTAATGGTGACAGTATATTCCATGCACACATCTAACACACCTACCCTGAATGCATGCTGTACATGCACACGTATTGTTGCTGTGAAATGCACGGCGTCACAGGGGTGACCATATTTGGGTATTGAAAGGGTATGTCAGACACCTGAATGATAACTAACATCCTGTCATTGCACAATGTGTCCACAGGAAGTAACATAATTGTGGGAGACATGGCCTATAGTAGGGACATGTTCTGAACAACACCCATATACAGTGCAACACCAGTGTATATACCTGTAGGACAATGGCAACTGCTGCAGAGATACTCTATGGCATAGGGCATTACAGTAGTCCACATGATCAGCTGAGACTAGGCTATAACATGTGGTGTTCAGTGTATGGGACACTGCAAAGTGACACATGTGTGCAGGGCTTACTTGTCATGCATCTGCAAAAAGGCAGAAGGAGGGGGGTGTCAGCATGACACACCAGTGCACTGCAGCAGGGATCCTAAGGATGCTAGGAATGGCTCTATCTGCACATAGTCAGGTTCAGGACCTGTGGCAGCTGTAACCCTACCCCCACAGCAATAGTGATGGCAGTGTGTGAACACCATGGGATGTGCACATGAGTACACCTTGCAATCATGCAGAATAGGGGGACATGTATAGGGCAGACTGAACATACACTGGTAAATGCAGATGACCCACGCTGGTATACCCATGCCAAGAGTAGTGATTGCTGTAGTACAGACAACAAGAGGTGTGATAAACCATCGTGATAAGGGTGTGCACACATATGCCCACATGGTGTGTATGCATCACAGTAGGCAGCCGCACACCTAACACAATCTGTAGATACTGCATGTGAAAGTACAGGTCATATGTCACGTATCGGGCTCATGTACTGCTAAGATATGCAGTGATGTGGTCCCATGGCAGATCAGGGATGGGTGCGTCAAATCAATAAAGGTGTGTACAACCCCCATAGCCACAGTATGCTCTGATGGTTGTCAGTGTAAGAGTACTGGCATGGTCATTCATCATCCGCTGATGTTGAGAGCTGTGCATCAGACATCAGGCATTCGCAAATGACATCTGTCCACATATCATACCAGGTATATGTTGCTGGAAAACATAGGGGCTGTAAGCATAAAGCTGACATAACTGACACAGTAATACACATTCAGAATGGGCCGTACACCTGTGAGGTGTGGTGCACAGTACATAGCAGGATGCAGAACAGGTGCACATAAATGCCGTGTTCATGGGCGCAGTGGTGTCCAGGGGAAGGGGCTTCACATAATGACACAGCACATGCAATACACACATGTATACTGTTGCCAGCATGGATTGACTACAGCTGCACTGCATGCTGTCAGGTACCATATGTTATGCATGTTAACAGAGGAGTAATCTGAGGACTGTGTGTACTTTCATTGTGCAACCTCACCTGTGTGTGTGTGTGTGTGTGTGTGTGTGTGTGTGTGTGTGTGTGTGTGTGTGTGTGTGTGTGTGTGTGTGTGGGTCCTGGTGAGTAGTCAGTTTGTCTGTAGGGTCACTCTGGTGAAGTGGAGGGAGGTTGACGCAGATAGGATGCTTGTGTGTATGTGCGTGTGTTTGTGTGGCTGGCCATGTATGCGCATGTGTGATTGTGGGGTGTTCATACAGCAGTACCTCCCTCTGGGATCATGCAGTACATGTACATGGACTGCCAGATTACACACCAGGAATACCTGTCATGTGTGTAATCGCAGGACAGCTAATAGTATAATATGGTCTGAAGCATGGAACAGGCATCCAGAGGGAAGGTAGTTACCAGGTACACCCTTTATATCTCATTCAGCAGAGAGGTCACCCAATACCCACATATGCAGCACTACAGATGCATTGGGGAAGTACTATTCAACACCAGGGAGTGTATCCAAATATTACAGTTGTCACATGATAGGCTGAAGGAGCAGCATAACTGACATGTACTGAGCATTACATACACGTGACACACCAGTGTGTGATACTATGTATAGAACATAGTAGCCACACATATAGAGCCATGCTCATGATGCCAGGACCTACAGAGGGTGCATACCGAATGACAGCAGTGAGGTCATGTAAAACCATTACATACAGGTCAGGCAGGTAAAGTAGCAACAGGCCTTGTATTGTGACCACCAGTGTAGGCATTTAGAGGACTGATATGTTAATGAGTGGTATCAATGTGTGTATGTTAACAAGTGTGATGCAGGATGGGGTACCACATGGACATATACGTGGGACTGTCTATAAACTCATGGACAGGTAGGTATTATGGAGGTGTGTGTGTGTGTGTGTGTGTGTGTGTGTGTGTGTGTGTGTGTGTGTGTGTGTGTGTGTGTGTGTGTGTGTGTGTACTGTTAGCCAATGATGTACAGGTTTTAAAGTGCGTTTCTTGTTTTCCCCCACAGATGGCAAAGTGGGTCAGGGTCCCTCCTGCATGCAATCTAATGTTGGTGTCCATAGAGACACCAAAGATGACAATAGTACTGTTGCAGAGGTGGGGATGTCAGGGGCCAACACTGTGCCAACATTTGACATCCCATTTTAGCCACCCCAACCCCGCACACAGTTTCAGTGCTTATACACACCCCATCACCAGTGACCATAGCAGAGGGACAGCTGGCGTTCGGTGGCAGTGCACAGGAAAGTGTGGTAACCATGCCTACTGTGTCCGGTCACAGCAGGCATAGCCAGATGTCCAGCAGGGGACCACATAGGCAGTTGTCCCAGGGTGCTCGTGGTAGGGCCACTGGACATCATGCCCCTGGCAGAGGTGACATAGCTAATAACAGCAGGTCCATGTTTCTGGCTGTCATGGTGGTGTAGGCATGTATAGAATGCTACCATAGACAGGGCCTGAGGCTGCAGAGGGCTGCTCTCACATCTGCAAATGACAACGCCCATAAACTGGCTGGTGCCATCCGTGGATTAGCTGAGTTCATGGATAGATGGTATGGTGAGATGATGGCCCTCATCGACCGTGGTCTGTCCGTGCTTGAACATGTGGTGGGAGTGCGGTGATGGCTGTGGACGTAGGCCAGCAACGCCAACAGCTGGTGGTTCACGTGGACATGCTAGGACACCAAGGGCTTCCTGTAGTGGCATTACCAGCCCCAGCACTGCGGGAGGTGCTGCCTGCACCACACCATAGCAGGCCATGAGCACGTGGTCCTGGCCAGTCCCAGGAGACACCTGGTACCAGCGGACATTTATCATCACCAGGTGAGAGTGGCACATCAAGGCCTGTACCTGGACGTGCCCATGCAACCCTGGCAGGCACAGTCCACGTGTCCATGGCTGGAGGCAGTGAACTGCATACCCTGCCAGGTATGGTCTGCAACTGTCCAGAAACACCTGTGTATGGCAGCCACATGGCAGAACTGTGTGCATGCATACCCACATACTATGCAAATACACCTAGGGCAACCTCATACCTACACACACCACATCACCATGCCCAGCTCACCACTGTACACCCCCCACCCACACACACATGGTGTCAAATGTATGGCCCACCATCGGCCTCTAGCAAACCAACACCACACCCTGTGCATATAATGATACCTGTGACACATCCCTGTCATCCATACCATCAATGCAGGGACAGGCTGATATGGTTCTGATGCACACTGTGACTGTACTACAGTGTACCATAGTACTGCAGTGTAACATGTTGTAAGGAGTAAAGTGTAATGCATAAATGGCAGGTAGTGTAGCCATCCAGCAATGATGCATTATAGCTGTTAGTAACACTGGTTGATTTCAGTCCCTATAATGTTATCCATATGTGTTGTAGGTGTACATGTGTCAGCACAAGGATGGTCTGCAGTTATATTCCACAACAGGGTATGTCACTGTGTTGACACCATGGCTGTGACATATCTGGGGTACAGTTGAGCACATTACTAAAACGGTTATTGCCTTTGCCACATGAACAGGTGACCCCGCTGAGGCATGTATACACTGCAACCTGATGTAGACCCATCCACATACACGCACACTGTTACTTGGCAACACTGGGGCTAGACCCCCTACCTTGCTATGTAGTGATACTGAAGTGTCTACAGTTACATTCAACATGATGGATCATTACCCAGTAAGGGGTATATACTGTGACACAGCTCACACACTAGGGATACAACAGGGAGGCCTTGGTGTCCAGCTATGCCTGCAGGTGTGCCTGTTGCCAGTACTACATTTAGCACTCTGCTCTTGCCTGGATTAACACTGTCAACAGTAGTACTGCCATGATACACTACATGACAGTGTGACAGCACGTACCCTAGATTGCTACCCCTGTATGTAACACATTCACATGGATAACAGTGCTGTACAGGTCTCATATACTTGTGTGTTCCAGACATGACACTCACACCCCTTGCTGCTGTAATGACAGCACATAGATGCATGTATTGTACATGGCATTACATACACTTATTACAGATGTCATTACCCTGCTATGTTATCAAACTGGGTGGTGAGCCATGGTTATCAGGGCTAAGCCAGGCTTAGCAAGTATCAACATTGCTGCAATATAACAGCTGAGCTGATTTGCGCACTAGTCAACAAAGCCTACACTGTGTAAGTGCCTTTACATTTACCCATAGCTTAGCACCACTTAGCTTCGCATAAACCCACACAAACATGCTTAAAGCTGCTCCAAACTGCCTCATCCACTCTGTATCCAACAGCCCTTGTTCTGCCCAGCAACAAAATGAACAGCCCTTGCAGGTCTTGAACCCAGCACCATGTAGACTGAAGTCACAGCACTTAACCACTACGCCATGACCACTATGAAAACAGCTGTTGTTGTAGCAATATAGCTGTCAATACATATATTGAGTAGTATTGAACAATTGCCTTTAGTTCCTAAATTGTGTAGTCCTTGTTAGTAATATGACTGTTGCATCACATATGTTGTTTTACCACAATGTACACATAACAGATACATATGGTGAGATATATCTGGGAGGGTATACACAACCATGAGGTTTACTCATGACAGGAATATGGTTGTATATATATATATATATATATATATATATATATATATATATATATATATATATAAAATAGGTCTATATATGTCTACATGTACATACACATTTATACTCATACATATGTCTGTATACACATCTGTATAGTGCTACATATATATGGTCATGTGTATATCTCTTTGTATGTACATATGTATATATTGCAGTGCTACAGAATCCTGAAAGCCCAACATCCAGAAGACTATACTCCTGAGACCAGTCTCCTGAAAACCCACACTCCTGAACACTCTGACTCTTGGAAACCCAAAACCCTGTAAACGCACAGGATACCAACACATACTATATTCCAGCACAAGTACATACAAAAACATATTACCCATCAACTATATGCAGGGGGGCAAGCCCCTATGCACCCCCCATGTGGGAGGCTGCGTCTGCCACACCCCCTGCTACTCAAATATAACAACGCCAAGATTGCACTTTAGTACACTAAGTGCAATCTCAGAGTTGTTGATATATTTACATAGCAGGGGATGTGGGGGGTACAGCCCCCTACATGGGGGGTGCAAGGGGGGCATGCTCCCTTGGTTATACTTGGAAAAGAGTAATATGGATTATGTTTTATTTGTTTCTTTATGTGCTTGCGCTGGAATATAATACATGTTTTCAGGATGTTGAGTTTTCAGGAGTTTGACTTTTCAGGATTTTGAACTTTCAGGAGTTTGGTTTCTGGAGTTTGGTCTTCAGGATTCTGGGCTTTCAGGATTCTGTAGCGCTCCCATATACATATATGTATATATAGCTATATGTATATATAAATATACGTATATGTATATTTATATATAGATATATGTATATATAGTTATATATGTATGCACATTCTATGTGTACAGATATGCCTAGTTATGTTGGTGTATATGTAGATACC
Source organism: Protopterus annectens (assembly GCF_019279795.1). NCBI lineage: Eukaryota > Metazoa > Chordata > Ceratodontiformes > Protopteridae > Protopterus > Protopterus annectens. The sequence continues at coordinate 1,467,955,679 of NC_056732.1, read as the reverse complement.
AATAACTATATGTACATACATATCTATTCTGATATACCTACTACTGTCAATAAATATGTAGATATCCATATGTATATGTGCATATGTATCTCTATCTGTATATGTGTAGACATATATTGCTCTGTATATGTATATATCTGAGTGTTTATATGCATATCTATGTACATATACATATCCATCTATGTATGTTGATATGTATATGTGTATGTATCTATACAGATATCTGGATAATTATATGTACATATATCTTCACCATATGTCCTGAACATGGAGTGTAACCCTACCTCAGCCCCTATAGTCCTAACTTCGTAGTGCAAGGGGCTGTCAGGTATGTACAGCAGGTATATTTGTAGACTATTGCTACTGTAATAGGGATTGTCTTCACAGACATGGTGTGTGTGGGAGGTCACATCTGCTTTTAACATGTGTGCCATTGGCTACTGACAGACATCCTAAGGACATCATAGTACAGTACCATTGTTAGCACGTAATGCTCCTGTGGACTACAGCAGAGATAATGGCCAATATATGTGGACAGTCTGACATACTTTGGACAATCCAGAGGTATACACAAAACCTCTTAGTGCAAGACATGTGGACCAATCTTGACAATGTGGATGTTAAGAGCCATGTAGATGGGTATTACATGTAACTACTGGTATACATGTGCCCCCATAGGATATGCATTCACACTCCCCCGTCTGTCCTGCCACATAATAACCACTGGTACAGAGGTGCCATGGCCACATACTATCCACTAGATATTGACATACATCTGTACAGCATACCACTGCTCTGTTTGACATACACGACAGTTATGGTGGCCCGGCAGCAGTACATCTGGCAAGTATCTGGACATTACCTCTCACTGGGTAGGTACACTAAGCTGCTAGGCATGTAACAAAGCACTGTGCAGGCTACAGGCAGACTGGCTCAACACTGGCCTACATTTCCTATGGGGCAATGCACATGTACCTGCATATATAGCACACTCTACAGGCATGCCACAACACAGAGTAACATACACCTGTGTGAAAGTGCATAACCACAACCAATGTGAACACAGCCACATATGGTATACTAGCGTAATATTACAGTATATGGACTATCTGTTCAACACCAACCTCATATGTGCCACTCACACACTAACTCTACATATACTGGGCCGCTACACAGAGTGGTCCAATGCCTGTCTGTGGTATGGAACATGTGCGTGTATGGCCCTACAAACATGTCAGCTGAAAAGGTAACATACAGTGGAGCAGCATGTAACATCAGACAGAACAGGACCAAGAACAATGACATCTACCACAGTCTGTACACAGGCCAAGATACATATTAACAATACACACACTGACGACAGTCACCATAAGTACAGAGACCTCAGTACTGTACACACAACCACAGAATGTCCAGGTTATGTCATCAAATATAACCCCTACTATACATAACATGTGTAGCAGCCTGATATGTCACTGGTTTTTATCAGATATGATGTCACTAATTATGGTGTATAGCACATATGCACCCCTTACTGCATGACATATGTACAAAGGTTGACAGAGTTGTGGCTGGAAGAACATACACAGGGCTAATATTGACATGTTGCTGTAATAACCTCATACATTTACTGTTGTAACAGGGTTTGTTGCAAAATATGTCCTATGAGGGATATGAAGTCAGTACCTCTCACAGCTGTCACCATCTACAGACTGCAATGCTCACACTACCTTCTGCAGTTCACAGATAGGTGCTCTGTGGGTAACACATGAAACAAAAGGTACCACACACTGCCCAGTCTGCAGATAACCATACAGATGGGACTTTCCTCATAAACATAGCACTGACATGGCAGGTATTAAAACATGTAGGACAGCCATATCCACACACAACCTGTTAAACCAACATTACTCTAAATTCAGTATAGCAGCACTTACAGTCTGTAGCCTGTCTGTCAGGTCAGGCACATTCTCCTCCTGTGTGTTGGCCTGTTTCCACAGAGTATGTTGCTAGAGGTAAATCCCTAATCCGTCTGAGATGCTATTTGCCAAACAACAGATCGAGTTCCTGCTCACAGTGAATGAAAGGCCCAACACCAACATGATGTTCCTAGATATTGGAGTGTGTTTCCATGCAATTGGCTATGGGAATGTTACCACAGCTGTTCCACATGCAATCAGCTAGAGGAGGGCTGCAATTTGTGCAGAGGCCATCAGCTGATCATGAGCATCACTTAAAATACACATGCTGCTGCCTAAGCAAAGCAGACATAAGTCTCCACATCCACCAGAGAGGGAATGAGGGAGGCAGACAGAGGCAAAGAAAGGTCAGGGAGGGGTGGGAGTGTAAAATTGCACCTACATTGATAGCATGATGCCAGTATACCCTGGTGTCAGTGGCATCTGTCCATACAGGGCTTGTGTTTCAGGCATGCTATGTCCTTTGTGGGTCACATTTGATGGCACCACAGGTGTTGCAGATTTCCAGTGTGGAACATTGGGGAGGTGCACTGTGGGCATGTACATGCCTATTGGACTGATGGACAGGGTGCCATGCCCTCTGTAGCCCACTGCAATCACACCACGGTTACTATCAGTGGGCAATGTGCAGTGTACTACTAACATAGTGGCTGTTGCCTAGGGAAGTGTGTGTGTGTATGAGACATGGGTTGAGAGTGTTCCCTGGGTAATGCAAGGGTTGCTAACATTGTACAACTGGCATTGATGTCACATGTAGGGGTATGGATTTGCACCCCAGCCACTTGGCTATTTCACATCTGTTATCCCTGTACGGTGGACATTGTGATGTATACCTAGGCCACCATATAAGAAGTTTGCAAAACCCACCCCACATTGTTGTTACATACTCACAACCACCTCCACACAGGATACGAATGACAAACACAGACACACAAACATACACATGCACACACACACACACACACACACACACACACACACACACACACACACACACACACACACACACACACACACACACCTGTCATGTCTAGGATTACAACTCCTACCTAACTAGTATATTACACTACAGAACTATACACTTATAAGGTGCACCATGGAGATTGCTGGAGTACTCCTTCCCCGAAGGTGTATTTCACAGTGAATGACGTCAGCAGGATTGCCAAAGTAGGGCATTTGAATTGTACTGAGTGTGAGTATCCTAAAATGCATTGCTCCCTACACAGACATAGAAACACACACAAAACATCCACAACTGCCATGTGTGGGAATAGAACCCCTACCAGAGTTCTATATCACACTACAGCGTGCTAGCAACATTTGGTTTCTGTAAGCTTAAAAGCTATAACATAGTGTATTGTCTTACTTACATTTCATGGCTCCTGATAGTTGTTTTCTTTTCTATTTGGAATCCCTCCTGCTGGGATTGCTCTACAACCAGTCCCAACCACCCAATCTCAGTGATAATTGCTACCCCCCTCCCCCGAGCCATTCTTATAGGAGGCTATATCAATACCCACTCCTTTGGGAACCATCTTTAAAATGTAGTATATTCCCAACCTAAAGGAGCTTCCCTTAGTTTGCTGTCTGTGTTCACTGTAAGTTTTTTTTATATGCATATGCCTTTTTAGCATTGTCTGTTTGCTGTCATAATTTACAGGGATTTTTATGCTGGTTTATATTAGTCCTACATTTATTATTGCTATTTAGAGTGTATAGTCTGACAAAACTGTGATGCTTTTTTTTTTACTGCTCATTTTATATGTAGAGCTTGTTGATTAATCCAGTGTGTATATGCTTGCTTACATATCTAAACTTACCTAGGAAGCTAGACTGGCTTCATAGACAATTCCTTTTTGATATCTGCTTCACTGTTGTTGTTGTTGTTGTTTGTCTTTTGGCTTTTCCCGGTTAGGGGTCGCCACAGCGGAACTCCGGTCTGCTAATGATTGGCAGTAGATTTTCACAAACGCCGAGGTGCCAGCTCGATGTTCAACCTTCAATGAAGGCACGCCCATTTGCGCATGTCTTTCGAACACCCACCTTGCTTCACTGTAGTTGCATTTAATTTTAAGAGGCAGAAACATACAGTTGTTGTTAGTTTTTTACACAAACAGCAGAAACACAGCATTTGTTACAAATTCTAGCCAATATCTTACCTAACTACAATTCTAATTAGTATTGGTTAGCAGAAACATATCTGCTCTCAGTAAGGAGAAACATACAGTTTGTTTATTTGGTATCTGGTATTTGAAAAGCTGAAACAGTATTTGTTACCTAACTACAGTAGGTATTAGTTAGCAGAAACATACAGTAAGGAGAAACATACCATTTATTTGGTATCTGAAAAGCAAAAACAGTGTTGGTTGCAAACTCTAATCTGCATCTAAATTAACTACAGTTCAAACTAGTTCTGTAAGCAGAAGCATACTTGGTATTTGAAGCAGGAACATACAGTTGTTTATTTGGTATTTGAAAAGCAGAAACACAGCATTTGTTACACATACTAGCCAGTATCTTACCTAACTATGGTGCTACTTTAACCTGTTTGACTTAGTACATTGTTAGATTTGTCTGTAATGATCTGCCTAAGCACCGTTTCCTATTCTTTGTGATTCTTTACTCTTCCCCAGACATTTATTTATGTACCTACTTATTGTATCATTTCTTGTACCAACTCTCTGTCTTCTGATAATCCTTCCATCACACTCTGACTGATATCCTCTACTCTCCTAATTGTCTCCATTTCTCCTAGAACTGTACTACTCACTTTCTGCTCACACTCTCTTTTTTTCTCTTTTTGAAGTTTGCTCGGGCCATCCACAAGCCTCGGGATTGCACCCCCCTACCCCCCCACCCCCAACGCCTTCAGGTCGGAACAATTTTTAGCTAAAGCTCAAATCAGCCCTGAAAAATCTCAACTTGTAAACACAAGCCTTCCAGTAGAATTAATTATTTGGTGAATCTCATTGAATTTGTTTTTAACAATTTTCTCTTACTTTGTGACCATCTTTGTGAGGTGAGCACAGCTGCATTGAGCTCCATTCAGCTTCTAACTTGGAGAGCTTTAATGAAGTTGGGCACTCGGTAGGAACATACCCTACTAATCCACACTTCTTACCATAGCTGGGAGGAATTTTTAGTTAAGGCATATTCCCCATTCTATAGTTCCAACTTCCCACTCCCTCCTAGGGAAGCTAACCACAGATTAATTATTATTGAATCTTACCTTACCTTATCTTTAGGCTAAACTACCTTCTTGTTCAGTCAATCTCTTGCAGTTACTGATAGGTTTCTACAGCTTTAGGTTCTCTTGCTCTAGCCGCTCCCTCCCCCCAGATCCCATCCACCCCCAGTGCTCCTACACTTATAGCCCATATAGCTCCACTCCCTCCACAACAGCCTATTACCATCCCTCAGTCATCAGATCCACTCCCACTTCCACACCACACCCTGCACCTCACAGCAACCTCCTCTGTACACCCCACCCACACCATGCAAGGCACACTAGGACTACTACTACTAACTCTCACCACTCTAGCTTACACCACTTCCATACACTCTGACATACCAACAAATACTACCTACCACATAACACACACACACACACACACACACACACACACACACACACACACACACACACACAACCTCACACAAATATAGTAATATGCTCCACACTATTTACCAATAACTTATTACTCCACATACACAAAACAGCAACCATACTTCCTCATAAAAGGCTAACAGTACCCAAAACAACACATAGATATAGCCTATTCCAGAAAACTCACTCTATTCCTCAGGAAATGGCTACTAATCTCAGGGGACATACACCCCAACCCAGGTCCAAGTAACCCAATCCTATCCCAGAAACACAAGTCAGACCTACTTAGTATCAATATAAACACATGTAGCATATCCAACAAACTACATGACTTTCACGTATTCATATCTCACTACTCCCCAGACATACTAACCATTACAGAGACCTAGCTAAAACCTGCCACACAAAATGAAGAAATTCTTCCCGCAGGCTATAACATCCTAGGGTAAGACAGAGGTAACAAAAAGGGAGGTGGAGTTGCAACTTCCAACCACTAAAAATCCCACTTCCCAAATTCCAGAATGCAGAGACATTACGCTCTGTTATGTCCCTTAAAAACAAAAATAGAATCAACATCCTCTGTAGTTATATTCCTCCAGGAAATAACTCACCTATAATAGAAGAGAGACTACAATGGGCCACTATCAACCTACCCCAAGAAACCATCCTACTAGGCGACCTAAACTTAGACTGGCTAGCCTGCAACTCCAACAACCCCTCAAACCACATTAACTTATTTGGATTCTCACAACTAATCCAAGAACCCACCAGAGTAGACAAAAACTCCAATAGAACCTCCATTCTAGATTGGACACTAGTTAATATCCCCACATATAATTATCATGTGGGCTGCTTACCTGATACATTGAGTGACCACTGCCCCACATTCCTCCTTCATAAACAGGCAAAAATACCCAAACCCATGCTATTCAAGGAGACTATGGATGAGCACAAAGTCAGTCCACAAACTCTTAACAGTATGCTCCAGCAACAGGACTGGAATCCACCAAAAACTCTACCTTTAAACCAGGCAGTTGATTTTTTTTTAATACTGCTTTTATGAATGTACTAAATATACTAGCTCCCATCAGGAAACTCAGGACTAAAGATAACTATGCCCCATGGCTAAATAGGACAACAAAAAGCCTTAATAAAAGCCAGAGACAATGCCTGGAAAAACTAGAAAAAGAATAACACTATCCAAGACAGACAGAAATATCAAGAACTATGAAATAAGGCCAAAACCCAAACAAAAGTAGATAAAAAGAACTACTTCTTAGACATCCAAAACAAGCACTCCAGAACCCCCCAAATGTTCTGGCAGGCCACAAATACCCTTCTAAAACCAGGCCAAAAACACCACCCCATTGCCCAACAACAATTCTGATAATGATAGCATAGCCTCAGAACTCAACCATCACTTTACAGAATTTATCCTCGCACTATCTATCCAACTATCCAACAAGAACACTAAAACCACCCCAACTGTAGAACAGACTAACATACCCACCTTCACACTCTCACCTTTACCAACCTCTTCAGTTAAAAAGCTACTCTATAAACTAAAACCCACCACAATCGCAGTAGATGATTTGCACACAAATTTTCTAAAATTAGCTGCAGAATCACTAGCCTACCCTGTCTCAATTCTTATAAACTGCTCTATACAAGAAGCCTAAGTACCTCATCTATGGTAAGTGTCACATATAATTCCCCTTCACAAAGGTGGAAACTCCTATGAGCTATCAAACTACTGGCCAATTGCTATCTTATCCCCCCTTTCCAAGCTTCTGGAGAAATGTATTCACACCCAGGTAATGCACTTCTTATCCTCACATAACCTCCTTTCCCCCACTCAGCATGGTTTCCGCCCAAGTTAACTTTAGAATCAGGAAGACACACCAAGCTGGAACCAAAAAACCAAAAGAGGTATATAAAACCAGTAAAAGTTTTTTTTAGAAATTGTAAACTCTTCCGAAACAGTAGCGTGTGTCAAAATCTTCTAAATGCAAATAGCAAATGTAAATGAAGGCAAAAAAACTTTTAAAGTTGTGGAGGAATGCCAAAACCAAATAGTTCCACGTAAATCTTTTATTCACCAACACGATAAGAACACTACCATATAACTTTTTTTTGCCTGGACAATTCCAGGCTTTTTCAAGATTAAAATAAGAATGTGGCCATGCTGGTTAAATACACAGGTTAATAGGCCAAATTAGCAATTAAAGTTTAAGTATCATCAAAAATTCTAATGAAGTTGTCCAATAAACTTCTTTCACTGTGTGAATCTTGTATACTACAAGCATATGTTGATATTTCTTATATAGCTAAATGCTACAAAATTCATTAATTGCTGTTAAAATGAATAAAAAATACAAAAAATAACTAGTAAATTGAACAATACTTGAATACACTTGTATTTAAATAATTAAAAATGTCTTCTTTAAAAAATGTCTTCTTAGATTAAAAGCATTGCACTGTTATTTTATAAATGGACCACTAGAATTCAATTCAAATACATTATATATAATTGTGTATGCATTATGTTTCCGCCCAAACCATAGCACAACCACTGCTCTACTCTCCTTTACCAATTAGATTAACCATCTAAGAAACAACAGCAAATTTGTTTCAGCCATATTCCTAGATCTATCAAAAGCATTTGATATGGTCTCCCATAACCTACTCTTAGACACTCTGTCAACCTTATCCTTCGCCCCCTCTACTACTTCACGGTTTAGAAGCTATCTCTCTGACAGAAAACAATCAGTTAAATGGCAAAGTACACTATCTCCTTTATTACCAACTACTATAGGCATCCCACAAGGATCAATACTGGGTCCTCTACTATTCACCATTTTCACTAACAAACTACATACTTCCACCTTGCAAGCATCACTTATACAGTACGCAGATGACTCCACCCTAATCTGCTCAGCCCCATCCATAACCACTCTTCAAAAGCTTACCCAAGAATCCTTCTGCTCCGTGGAACAATGGATCACCGATATCCAACTCATTCTAAACCCCAACAAGACCAAATTGCTCCTTTTTACCCCCAATAAATCCAAATCCACACCTCCTACGTTCACTATCACCTCCACAAATGGGACCACAATCCCCCCCCCCTCTCACACTAAGCTGCTCAGGGTTGAAATAGATAACAATCTAAACTTTAATGTCCATATCTCACAAACCATCACAAAGTTACATAAGAAACTAGGAACCCTATACAAACACAAAGTTCCTATTGGACCAAGCTAGAATCTCCTTAGCCCAAACCCACCTCTAGTCTACACTAATGTATGCATCACCAATCCTAATTCATATTAGGAAAACAGACCTAAACAAACTAGAGTCATGTTACAATAAAACTGCAAAATTCACTAACAACTCCACTTTTAGAAGTCATCACTGTCTTGCCCTGAAGCGACTACAGTGGTTAGAACTCCCTCAGCTAGTTAGCTATCAACAATTAGTCCTCACCTTCAACATAATAAGGAACCCTCAGAAAACCCCAGCCCTAAACCAACTTCTAAACCAATATTCTGCAAATTGCCCTCTATGCTCATCCAACAAAACCCTGCTCTGCATAACCAAAGCCAATAACACTGCAGGGAAAAGTCTGTTCTCCCACACCATTGTTAGGGAATGGAATAACCTCTTCCAAATTATCTCCTCAGCACCATCCATCTCACTTTTCAAGACATCACTAAAGTTACACCTCTTGCAATCATGGCTCTGTCCCTGTATCACATAAAATCTTTTCTGCTCTCCTCCTAACTTGCCACACCTCATCTCCTCACTGCTTACCTCAGCTATTCTGTACTACTCAAATACTCCCTATCAGGAATTACTATCCTACAAACTATTTCTTACGCTATGACATATCTCCCGACTAGCATTATTTTCCAGATTCCATTCCTTCATTTTTATGCTTTGTACTACCAATAGGGAATTCACACTTTTGCTATCTATATACCATGCTTACTTAAATCAAACCAGGTATGAAAAATCTCCTTGATTATATATATGCCACTGTATAGAAATGTTCTGTTCATTCATGGATTATTTGTTGTCATATAAAGACATGGAGCTCTGATTTTATATATGCCTCTGTACAGAATTTTTTTTGTGATTTGTTGTATTTGCACTGTTATGTTATGGAGCTTTCCCCCCAGGCCTCTGCTGTAAATGGACCTTGTTCCAGTCGAACTTTCCCAGTAAACAAATGTAAAATAAAAATAAAGTAAATTATGCTGTTATAGAACAGACCACTGGAATTGCTGGAGTGCCCCTTTCCCAAAAGTGTATTTCACAGTGAATGACAATAGCAGGATTGCCAAAGTAGGGCATTTGAATTGTACTGAGTGTGAGTAGCCTAAAATGCATTGCTCCCTACACAGACATAGAAACAAACACATAACATCCCCAACTGCCATGTATGGGGATAGAACCCCTACCAGAGTTCTATATCACACTACTGCATGATGCTGTTATAGGACACACCACATGGATTGCTGGAGTGCCTCTTCCCCAAAGGTGTATTTCATAGTGAATGACATCAGCAGGATTGCCAAAGTAGGGGATTTGAACTGACTGTGAGTAGCCTAAAATGCATTGCTCCCTGCACAGACATAGAAACACACACAAAGCATCCACGACTGCCATGTGTAAGGATAGAACTCCTACAGAGATCTATATCACACTACAGCATGATGCTGTTGTAGGAGGCACCCCGGGGATTGCTGGAGCGCCCCTTACCCAAAGGTGTATTTCACAGTGAATGACATCAGAAGGATTGCCAAAGTAGGGCATTTGAATTGTACTGAGTGTAACTAGCCTAAAAAGCATTGCTCTTGACACAGACAGAGACACACACACACACACACACACACACACACACACACACACACACACACACACACACACACACACACACACACACACACACACAGTTTCCATGTCTGGGATTAGATCTCCTACCTAATTAGTTTATCGCACTACAGCAGTACACAGTTATAGGACACGCCATGGAGATTACTGAGCTACAACTTTCCCAAAGGTGTATTTCAATATGGATGACATCAGCAGCCTTGCCAAAGTAGGGCATTTGAATTGCAATGCATGTGAGTAGCCTAAAAAGCATTGCTCTCTACACAGACAAAGACAGATACGAACACACACAGACACACACACACACACACACACACACACACACACACACACACACACACGCACACAGTTAGCAAGTCTGGAATTAGACCTCCTACCTAGCCATTTTATCACGCCGTGGTGGTACGGCGGTAGCATTGTTACCTCACAGCAAGAGGTTCTCCCGTTTGATTCTCAGCGTGGCTTGGGAGTGGAGTCTGCATGTCCTCCCCACAGTTGGCTAGCGTTCGAAAGACATGCGTGCATAAATGGGCGTGCCTTCATTGAAGGTTGGGCATCAAGCTGGCACCTCGGCATTTCGTAAAATTCTACTGCCAATCATTAGCAGACCGGAGTTCTGCTGTGGCGACCCCTTACCGGGAAAAAGCCGAAAGACAAACAACAACAACAACCTAACTATTTTATCACACTAAAGCAATATGCAGTTATAGGATGCGCCACTGAGATTACTGGGTTGCAACTTTCCCAGAAGTGTATTTCACAGTGGATGACCTCAGCAGGCTTGTCATAGTAGGGCTATGAGAATGCAGTGTGTGTGCATGGGCCATAACCCACTCATATAGAGGTTGACATACCACATGTGGGCACACGCAGGGTCATATTCCACAGGTACATGTATGCAGCTGCTAGATGACTACTTCCCTGTACAATTATGTTGCACAGCTAGCACTTGCACCACATAGTCTGTAATGCTGGCAGATACCGGTGACTAGTATCTACAGTGAGAGACATCACATTCCAGATGTGGCAGGCCATAGCATTCTGTCAGTCCTGCAGTCCCAGACCATAATACAGTATATTCCCCTGGGGTGACAGGGTAGATGTGATAGGTGTTCATGCCAATACCTTCTAACAGTCTTGTTCAGGTGGAGTGGATGCTGGCAGGGTGCTACCTACAGCTAGGGACACACCTGCATGGGACACTTGGACTGCATCCTGCAGTCTTTCACTATTGCCATATACAGGTGGGGTCTTACTCTACACATTCCCTGCAGCAGGGATATGACCAAAGAGGTGCCTGTGAGTGGTGTTTGCACGAGCTGGGTGCATGTGTGCTATGGACACTACTTGCATCTGACACACAGATATGCATTGGGCATTCCAGTTATGCTTGCATGTGTAGGTACATCAGTTGTTTCCCAATACATCTGTCCTACCTCCTTTGTGATCTGTGAGTGTTTGGGCAGATGACACTGGTATCCCCTACTACAGGACCAGATAATGTGATGCATACCTGTATGTACTTTTCCAAGGGTGTGCCCATTTCACAGTGACACAATATATACTGTATGTCTGGGGTACTTTCCCCTGTGTACTGCTTGCATATCTCACCCAACAGACATGCCATGTCAGTCTTTCAGATGGTGATACATATTACCACCATACATTTGCAATGGCTTGCTGCTAGCTTGTGTTATACTGATGGGTATTGTGTATGGCACTGCAGCTGTGAGGACTTGTCACTGTCATCAGCGGTAGTGGGCAATGGCCAACTAGTCTTACCTCAACATGCATACATACCGACCACTCTCACACAATATGGTGTGTCCTACACACCAATCTAACACACACATACCTGCGTATTGTGCAGATGCTACAACCTATCCTGCTACCTTGGCCACCTCTGTGCATCTGTGCTCCACTGGTATTATACCTACACATACATGTTACTACATTTCTACATAGGGCTGTGGGGGGCACACCTGATTGTTACGATGTGTGTACATCACACTGGGGGGGGACACACCAGACTGTTACTACATAAAAAAGTAGGGTTGGGGGAACACACCGACTGTTTCTATATTCCTACATAGGGATTGGGGGCACACCTGGCTATTTCTACATTTCTACACAGGATTGGAGGGTCACACAAGACAATTTCTACATTTCTACACAGGATTGGGGGGGCACACCTGATTGTTACTAAATTTCTACACAGGACTGGAGGGGCACATCTGACTGTTATTACGTTTCTACATAGGATGGGGGGCATACCTGACACTTGTACACATTTACTATGACTGAATTTGTATGTCAGGTACTCCATTTCATTCTGTATTCTATTCTATCATGCTGACCAGAGGCATATCAGTGTATTACAGGTCTTATCTTTGATTGACCTACATATTAGTTTCTGACTTCCTACCCTTCAGAACTAATGGCCCACTGCCTGACCTGCTGTAGTCTATCTGTGTAGACCTGGAGGTGGAAGTTATCCATAGGCATCATTCAGAGGCCATATCACAGCCTTTGTGTTGGTCTACACCTGTCCTGCTGGCTGTGACTGTTCTTGGGTATGTGAACCCCCCTGACTGGCATGTTTGAGTCATTTACCTTGTGGGTGTCCCAGTATTGAGGGTAGTGCTGCAGGGCTGCCTATGTTGGATGCACATACTGCACTCCCTACGCATGGTTGAGTACAGATAGTGTCATGTTTGGCATCCCTTTTACTGTATGTGAGAGTAAGAAAGAGGTGTTATTCCCTGGGTCCCTCCTGTGTCAGTGTATGTGCTATGCATTGCCTCTTTTCCAAGGCCAGGGCATACTGGGCACGCCTCCTTCTGCCTACTGGGGAAGGCTCAGGTTGTTCCTCCTCCGAGTCACTCTGTGCCTGTGCAGTGCTTGGCAATGGTGGGGGGCTGTGTGGACCTGTCCCATGCTGTTCCTGTTGAAGCTGTTTCTGCAGGATCATACTGTGTAGCATGGAACATACGATGACAATTTGGGTACATGTAGCTGGTGAGTACTGCAAGGCTCCACCGGATGTCTCCAGGCACAAGAACCATAACTTGAGCATCCCAAAAACATGCTCTACTATGATTCTGGCCTGTGCATGTGCCTCATTATGGAGTTATTTTTCGGGTGTGTGTGTATTTTTTATTTGTGTCATCAGTCATGGCTCCAGTGCGTATCCAGCATCCCCCACTAGGTGACCGTGAGGGATGTCTCCACTGGCAAATCTCTGGTACAGCTGCATCAGATACCAGATGTGGGAATCATGATAGCTTCCAGGGCAGTCAGCTCAAACACTCATCATTATGCCCTGGGCATCGCACACAACCTGGAAGTTGATGGAGGGGAAGCCCTTGTTGTTGATGTAGACCCTACCCCGCTCACCAGGTGGTGCTTTGATGCATATGCGCATGCAGTCTATAGCACCCACTACCTCAGGGTATTCTGCTATTTGGTGGAAAAGTTGGATATTGCTGGCCAATGCCTCACGGGTGTTGGGGAAATATACATGCTCACCGGCATGTGCTGACATGGCATCCAGGAACTGGTGGAGTACCCTGGATGCTGATGCCTGTGAGATCCCCATCATATCCCCAGTTGGCCTTTGGAAGGTACCTGTAGCTAGTATTCTTAGGCCTACACATACCTTGGTATCCACTGGGATGGGTTCCCCTCTGTTAGTTCTGTGTGTCAGGCGTGGCCGGCACAGCTCAACAATTTGCTGTAGGAGGTCCCTGTCCACCCTATAATGCTCCAGTATCTCCAGCTCATGTAGCCCTGGTAGGTTACCCTGGGTCTGTACACTCTTCTCCATCTCCTCACTGTGTGTTGGTCGACAGCATTCACATCCTCACCACCCACAGTCTCTTCCACAAGTTGTTGTATGATAGATATTGCAGCCCCTATCATTTTGTTGTTTTGTTTGTTAAAAGTTCCCTGCTTGTATATACCGGTGGTGTAGATTGTGGGAAAAACTAGAGGGGAAGGTGTCTGCATAGTTTATAGTAGTGTTCTAGACTGGGCTGGTCTGCTGCCTGTGTAATTGGCTGATTCTGATACATTTCACCTGCCAGCTATGCTAGTTCTCCTCATACCTCTCAAGTGTACCTCATTATGAGGAACGCACCTCATTTGGGGTCTTAAAAAGTTCATGTTCCTCTAAGTTCCTCAAAGTTCCACATTGAAAGAGTCTGTCACACATTCAGTGTTAGGAATTTTTTTAAGTGAAATCAGTGGTAAACAGAAATTAATCATATTAATTCATTAAAGGATCTTCTTTATAAGTAAAACCAGCATATTTTAACCATCCTATGACCTTCCTAGTTGAAGTTGTTAGCAAGCCATTAGTATGTGTTCCACATTTTGCCCATTTGTTCCACATTATGAAGGCAAGTGTTCTTCATTTTGGCAATGGAAGGTTGAGAGCTATGGTTCTCCTAGATTACCTTCCTACTGCTGTTTTCCCTTCCCATTGCCTTCCTGTTTAAGCCCGGTGGTGCGCCACACAAACACAGTGCTCAAATGTGCACAGAGCTGCTATTTCATGGTTTAACTTTTTTTTTCCTTTAAAATCCGGTGAGCGGTGCGCACACCCACTTAGGCAATGTAAAGTGTGCTAGGCAGCCTTAGACACACCCCTTTGCTTAGCTCTGCTAAGCTAAGGTCAATCCCAAGCCACAGGGCTCCAATCTGCTTACAGTATGCCTGACACACACCCCCCCTATAATGTCAGCTAACACCTAGGCTTGCACCAAGCTATTCCTGCTCTTACACTATTGGAAGCTGACTAGCATGCTGGGGAAATCTGGGATTCACTGTTATTCCCCTCATTTGCATAGGATTGCCTGCTAATGCTTAGTTAAATGTCTCACACTGAGCCTCCCCCCATAGCAATCACTACTCACTGGCCATGTTGTCTTCTGCCTGCCATTGAGTATAATGGAATAATAGTGATTTTAGTTAGAATGCTTATTTTAGGTTTATTTTTTTATTTTCCCCCGATCCCGTTTGCGCGCCGCTGCCCTACACTTAAACAGCCGAGATCGGCTATAAAAATAAAAGTTGATTTTTTTAAATTTTTTTACACTGTTTTCAATACCACAGGCCTTATACATGGCCATTGGCATGGTTCCTGACTGATATGCACCCTTTATTTGGAGCTGTCACGGCTCCGTTTTGGAATTTGCAGAAATGAACTCGGTTACTAACTGAGTACATTTCTGCAGATTACACTAGTCCTGCAAGGCGGGTTTCCAGCTTCCTGGATCGCAAATTCACCTCATTTGCAAGGACTTCTCTGCAAATGGGGTAATTTGCATACAGGGGCTGAGTCTGTGCAGGACTAGTGCAGGAGCACTCGTGCATGCCCCTGCAGGCTATTCCTGGATCGCACGGCAGACATATTGCCTGCTAGAGCTCCTGCACTGATCCTGCATGCTGTGCAAGGCTTGCAGAATCCAGGGAACTGACAAAATAAGTTTGATCATGTGCAATAGCGAAAACAGTAAAAAAAAAATAATAATATTGCGAGCAGAAAACTATTTCTTCTCCTGATATTAAAACTAAAACCCCTGTAATATTAGCCTCAAATTTGACTGAATAGTGGAAATGTTATGGTAAGGTTTTAATGGCATTAAGGTTTAGGGTTAGGGCTGAGGAAAGGAGCAGCAATAGGATTAGAGTTACTACCTATTACTGAAGAGGGCAAGGGGTCCCTATCCCTATGGCAGCCCCTTCCCCCAACCTAACCCTACACCTTAACATCAATAGAACCACCTGTAACACTGCCACTACACAAGACGGACTCAGACATGCAAACATTCACAAACAACGCCAGTTGCTGTCTAATGACATTATCTGCATGCCTTTCCCTTGTTGGCTGGTAAATAATTAGGGTGTACTTTAATTTCTGTGACTGGAACCTCCACTAGTGCCTCGTTTTTCTCCTGACTAACAGAAACACAATATAAATTATATTGTATGTTACATCTCTATTGTTAGACAGTCCATATTGTTTTCTTTTTTCTTTCTTTCTTTCTTTTTTTAAAGTTCATTTTTTGTGTTTGTGTATAGCCCTCCACATTTGCTAAAATGTGTGGCATTGGTATAGCTCTGCAATTGATGGTGTCCTTTCTTTCTTTAATTGCACATGCTATTGTTTCATGTTTGACTTTGTCTTAATTATTCAAAAGTTCATTTAAGTTACAATGAAGCCATAGTAAGAATGGCTTCACACATTTATTTGAAACCTGTGTCATTCTTATTAAATCCTGACTGGATATATATTCAAAGACCCCCTATACATTCATTTAAGAAAAATACAGTTTTCTGGGGTAAATATGTTGCAAATCAACTTCGACTTTGTTTTTCATAGTTTAGGAGAAGTTTATTTATCTTAGTAATTGTAAGTGTACCTTCTCTATTCCCAGTAGTCCTACCTTTATCATGCATGTTATCCTCTGTGCATTTTATCATTCTGGGCCTTGGGAAAGCTTGCTTCTTAAACAATGCTTTTTGGTGAAAGCAACTCTAATTTTTTCATAGTAAATCCTGACAAATACCTAAAGGGTCTCATTAAACAGGGCACAACTATTTATTGGAAAACCATAAAATCTCTAACAAGACTAAGAATTAACTATAACTTTATTGTACAATATTATAATTTAATTGAAAATACAATCATTAAAATCTCATGGTGAAATTCATTCATAAACCCCAGCAGAAATTTAGCATTATATGGGCCTCCTATAGTAATTAAAGTATTCTATCCTTTGTGGAACTACGGGAGAAGGTTGCATTAATTCTATAAGCATATACTACGTCATTCACACTTTGCTGACTCCAGGATCATTGAATGTCAGGAGGAATGGATACCTAACAAATAGTAACAGTAAACTTTGAGAATTTTCCAGCACAATTAAACAGCAGCCAGTGAAATGTCTGTTTATTCAATGAGCTGTCAAAAGACTGAATGAATCTTCTGAGCCACTAGTGAGCATTATCTTAAAGCTTGGGGTGAGTTTATATCTCCAACAGTTTCTCATTGGTACCATTATGGCTTGACAATTTGGATCCATGTTGTGTCTTTGTTTAGCACATTACTGAATTATAGGTAAACATTTGTGTTCCATGCAATAAGGCTGGTGAGCTATGTTCCATCCAGTCCTTCACCTCAATCACTTGCCGTGGCTACATTCTTTATATAGCTGACAACTCTGTTACCTCAATGCAGAGACCATAAAACTGCTGCGTCTCAGATTGGTGTTAGATCCAAAAGGTTAGCCAAAAACACAGACTTTGTCTTTAATTTATCTGTGCCATTTTGTAACTATTAAAATGTTAGATTGCTGAGATAACATAATTAGATATGTTGATTATGATGTGATTTTTTTTTGCATTTTATATCTGCTTTATCATTTTGTATTGTGCACAGATTATGACTATAGGCCTGTACTCTGGATTACAACTTCTATTGCAAACACAAATTGTACATATCATATGCTAAGAGAAAAGAATATCAGGTTTCGCTCCTTTTCACACCATGTATTTTTAAATGTAATGCTTTGCGATTATGTGCATGTTTATCTACTTAAAAGCAGGATTGTCCAAGTAATCTCATCAAAATAAATATGGTTAGAACACAGTTTACAAACCGACTACAGGAGTCGAGAAAAAATAATAAAACTAGGAATTTCATAAAGGAACTTTTGCAACTTAGTAAAAATAAACTAGTGCTCAGGAGACTACATTTGACTTACTGGATGTACTTACAGAAAAACTCTATCCAGCAGGACTCCCTCACAGACAAACATCCTCTGTTCACAATCACAAGTATGTTTTACAGCATGTCTAATACATGCAAAATGAGATTTTTTACATGTGCCAAGATACACAGAAGTGCAGCTCACATGTATTCACAGGACGCCTGATCTTAGCAGTCACTAGTATCTTCGCCTGGATGTTTTTGGATATGTAACACGAAACATATTCACACACCAACTATCTATCTGTATACATATCTGTCTGTCTGTCTATCTATCCTTGTTTCTCTCTATCTATCCATCTGTCTGTCTATCTCTCTAGGCTGTCTGTCTATATATGGGATCTATCATCAACCATACAGAAATATCAATTCACTTTGTTGATTGCTGCGCATTTGAAAGAAAAAAATGAAATGGCTCCATTTGCAATAGAACAAATCCTCACCTTTTGCTATCAGTAAACGTAAAACAGAAAAACAGAAACAGAATTTGTCTGAAAAAACGTTGCTGAGCTCTAATGTTATTGGTCATTTGAGAAACTGTTCCACAGTATGTTCAGGTTGACAATGCCTAAGACACTGACAGAGATTTGATATGCATGCATGTATTACTACAAAACAAATAGAAATATCTGCAAATTGGTAAAAAGTAGACAGCAGGTATCAGTGAAAACAATCCTAACACCACACCATGCAGTATCATATATATATATATATATATATATATATATATATATATATATATGTATGTATATATATCCTCTTCAGGGCAGGTTATTAACAGAAATACTATGGTGCCTTATTCATAATTTGGTATAAAAGGAAGAAAATCATACTTCCTTGCTTACTGACCACTGTATTTGGGTCAGCAAAGGGATTCCTGACCCTGACTATGAGCTGTCTTGTGAAATGCTGTTCCGCCATGCTACTACGTAGGCAATGCTTGATAAATCTACCTAAACTACAGAAATAAGCATAATTCTCATATCTATTCTTAATTACTTATAAATACCTGCAAAGTAATATTAGGTAGTCATGAGGTAGCACCGAGAAACATCCCAGCATTGTATAAGCTTTTATTTGATAGTATGTCGTAAGACAAACTCATTGTAGGACAAACTACCAAGAAAAATATTAGTATCGTACATTGTTTAACTCCAAATGAAAACAAATTGCAGCGACTCATTGTATTCTTAACACATTCCTGAACGTTTGCATTGACTGTGCTTATAAAATGCTGTTGTACAATGCTTGCAGTTGGACACTACCTACAATTTTAACAAAACTGTTATTTATGCATATCTGTAAACTTAGTAGTGGCAGCTGGACACCAGCTATTACACCAGAACTTTTTAATGTTATTTATCCTTTCATAAGTCTATATACACAGCTCAACAATCAGGAACAAAGCCAGATAGCAATGGGAAACAACTCACAATTGATAACATATGTTAAATATCATTACCTAGAAATGGTATAGAATGACATTCTGCATTAGCATGCATTTTCTAAGGCATATGAAATCTTAAATTCCAATAACAAATTATTTCCTGACTAGCTGTTTGCCAGAAAACAGCAACATTTATGAGACGTATGCAAATCTATGATGCAGAATTAGAAACAGATAAGAGATATGGCAACCCATGTACACACACACACACACACACGCACACACACACACACACACACACACACACACACACACACACACACACACACACACACACACACACACATACTCACACTTCCATGTATGTATGTCTGAATAAATAGCCACACACTCGTAAGGGTGCACACACACACACACACACACACACACACACACACACACACACACACACACACACACACACACACACACACCCCTGTACATCTGAAACTCCAAAACTCCTAAGAACAAAGAAAGACAGAAGTGTAGAAGGCAGCCCAACTTTTATTGGCAATAGTGCAGGAACCCCATAAACTGACAGTGGGGGGATGACCACGTGCAGTGATAGCTAGACATCTTACAATACACTTGGTTTCTGTATTGGGACATCTGATGTCATAGTGCAGAAACCGATTGTGCTGTGAGGTGCATTTCTATTCACAAGCACTGCTACCAGCTATACTGTAATGGATATTACTGGATAAGTGTTTTTTATAATAAAAACGGGAAAAAGCATCAGCAGAACCTTATTATTTCAGTAGATCTGCAGTTGATGCTACACGTTTGTGAAATATTTTTACAATGCTCAAGACGACTGTACTCTGAAAGATCTGATGTAGAAAGAAATACGTAGGGAAATACAGCATTTACTAAAAAAGTTCAGATGTAAAGCACAGCTTTTCTTCAGTTTATTTTACACTTTTACAGGTGCTCATATGTGGACAGCATGGATCACTTTTTTGCTTATGTAATGCTTTCAGTAAAGGACACAGTGTGCTTAAACGTCTGAGCAGACTGTGGAGCTGTAAGCATGGGGTGCAGGTATTGTTACGATGACATGGAGTTATAGGTGCCAATTGAGGAATGAATTAGATAGCACTATAGGTATGAGTGATTTATGAATGTTTTTATGGAGTGAAGAAGCCAGTCTTTTGGAAGTAGAGCTGGATGCCAAGTTAGACACCTGCAATGTATTACTTTGCTTTGCTGCTATTTCTGGCATTCTGTGTGAACCAGCATTTACAACTCTTTCTGCAGCTCACTACTTTTATTATTTTGTAATATGGCTACAGCTAGTATTTTAGGATCTATATTAGGTGATCAAAACTTTAGGTACTCGAATACCTAAAGATTGACACCTAAACAGTGAAAGCTAAATATCTAATGGACACTTCCACAAATTCTTTTTTAGGGAAAGAATTTGCTTGGCCATTATCAGAAATCTGCCCTTGTCTCCAATGTAAAGCAATCTTATAGTGGTATATTTAGTTGGGGGGGGGGGGTTTGAATGTTTTTTTTTTCCTCCAGCCAAGCAAATCCTTAACCTATGAAATAATTTGCTGAAGCGGCCATTCGATGTTTATAACTTTCACTGTTTAGGTGTCAAGCTTTAGGTATTCAATTAGCTAAAGCTTCGACTTTATAATATAGAGCCACATTTTATACAGTCCCAAGGATTTACTTTGTTGTTGGACTTTAATTTCAACTATTATAGTTGTACTGTTCTTTCTGAATTTGGGGTTCCAGTGTTTGTGCTGGGGTTTCATCAAGATTTCATTTGTTTATTTGCCGGTGGTTGGATTATTATTTGTGTTGCCCCTCAGTGGTGTTTACAGATATTGGATTCAGACTACCACAAAGTATTTCTTTAAATCTGATCTTAAATGTGATTATTGATTTACTGTTTGGCTTGTTCTGGATTTTCTGTTTGGAGTCTGATATCCATCATCAGTCTTTGTTTGAATTCAGACGTTTGCAGCTATGATTAGATTTTTTATTTGTTAACAGTAATCTAATTTTGTTAAATATACATACATATATATATATATATATATATATATATATATATATATTGCTTCAAGAAACAGCAAACACTTACATGAGGGACCCTCTAAACAGCAATCAGTTAAGAGTGAACATTCATATCAATGAATGCGCAATAAAAGGAAGAATTATTACTTTTTATTTGTTTTTCACTGGAGGCAAGCACCCCTTGCACCTCCAACACCCCCTACTACTTACTAACTTTGAGATCACAAATTACCTTACCTGCTGTACTGCGATCACATTCAAATGACTGCCAGCAGAAACTCCGTTAGGAAGAACATTCGCTCACATTCACTTTCACCATTTTTTTTTTTTTTTACAGCACAAAAAAATTCAATCACGTGAGTATTTACTCTTCCTAATTGTAACTATATATATGTATGTGTATGTGTATAGTTCCACTGCTGAGAGATGTTGTAACAAGTAAAAATATATAGCACTATTTTAGCTCACTTAAAGGTGTCTCCAAACTCGTTTCTTTGCCTGTATTAGGCATTTTACTATTGGAAGCTTTGCTGGGTCGAGTGCTGGTATATTTTTTCTTGGTGTTGTGTTTATGAACCGGAGCACCCCTGCTAACATGTGCACCATTACTTTTGGGATATATAGACACACATACACTGTCAGTATTGTTAATAGCTGTTTTTTTCTTTTTTTTTTTTGTTATAAAATTTGGTCAACAAAATAGCTGATCGACAGTTGTACAAGATTGCTGTAATAACAGGGTTGATGAATATTCCCTTTCCTTGGTACTGTGTGATGCCAAATCTGGAATTTATAACTAGTAGGAGATATGGGAGGGCAGAGGCTCCCCAGTGGGGGATTCAGGAGGTTTATATTCCCGGAGCATGAGCAATAACAATATTATCATTTAGGGATTTTGATATTTTCGAAGTACATACACACACACACACACATACACACACACACACACACACACACACACACACACACACACACACACACACACACACACACACACACACACATATATATATATTTAGTTTATTTCAGAGAGCTGATTGATTAGATAATATTTCAATACTTCATTTTTCATTATTTTACTTAATTGGTTCATGTTATATTGTATTTTAATATTTTGTAATAATTTATTTTGAAACAAGCAGTATAATAAATTGAAGTTTGCCTCCTTATATTAAGACTGTATATGTTAAGCTATTTCAGGCTCTCCTTCTGTTAACAGCAATACAGGAACAACCTACTCCACAGTTAACCGACCGGACCCTCAAAGGCTCGAACAAAACGTGTAGAAGGTACCAAACAGCCTCGTACCACAATTATTCACTTAGTGACACCAAAACACCTCACAGCAATGCCGATGTTATCCCAATTGTCTCAGTTACACCAAACACTCCAAACTCAGCCGAAAAAATAAAACTGCTTTAATAACACAATCACCAAAAATTGCAATCCATGGCAGATTTTATGTGATGCCACTACCTGGCCCGGTCTAAATGAACACATAAGCATTAAACCTTTTTTGCTTTTAGACCGTGGCTAGTTTGTTTCACCCCTAGGGACCATATTTTGAATATTTTGAATATTTAGAATATATTTTGAATATATTGTGAATACAGTTTATAGTTTGAATACTGTTTATATATTTTTAATATTGTATTATAATATATATATATATTTTGTGTATTATATTGTATAATACATATTATTTTATATTACATGTCATTATTTTTCACTACATGTTATGTCACATGAAGCAAACTATTATTGATTTACATAACATTATATTATATTATATGCCCACATGTAACATCAATTGGGGGTGTCCATTAATATGTGTATATAAGTATACATTGTAATTGTGATTCATTTTGTTCCAAATACAAACATGAAATAGATGAGTATTTAGGGAAATATGTGTTTAGACAGACAATTTCATTTTATACATTGCTATACATATTGTTTTGACATATAGAGTGTTATTAATATTTATATTAGTTTTGTATTAATTTATATTTTTATGCATTTTTTGGCGCCAAAATTGCTTTAAAAGGATTGTGGTAAATGGTTTACATTGGTTCTGATGAAGTCTACCGATAGTAGATGAAAGCGCTAAACCCATGGATTGCAATTTTTGGTGATTGTGTTATTAAAGCAGTTTTATTTTTTTGGCTGAGTTTGGAGTGTTTGGTGTAACTGAGACAATTGGGATAACATCGGCATTGCTGTGAGGTGTTTTGGTGTCACTAAGTGAATAATTGTGGTACGAGGCTGTTTGGTACCGTCTCCTTCTGTTAAGACAGTACCTTTTCCTGTTGTAAAGTGCTTTTATCCTGGTTTATTTATTTATTTATCCTTTATTGTCTGGATTAGTCCTACTAGGTAGGGACCTCTTTTCATGTGAAACCTTTGGTACTAGTTGCACTATTAAGGAAAATTTTGCAATGCCATTGGGAACTTCTACAAATACAGCATTTTTGGAGTGAGAGAGCCCGTTCTGTTCCTGGTGCATTGGCAGCCAGGAATATGGCACAGAAACATGGCAATAGATGAGCGAGTAGTAGGGGCAAATGCCAAATGTTTGGATTTGTTTTGTTTTAGGATAAGGAGGTGGAGATATACTGATGATTTTTTTTGGAGAGAGGTGACTTCAGGAAGATGTGATTACAATGCTATAGTTGCGATGGTTGCAGGATGATTTATTGCTGGAGCTAGTTAGCCAGAGTGAGCCAGAGTTGGGGAAGGCTGTCTCTTTGGGTGAGATGATTGAAAAAATTCATAACGAAGAGGGACTACAGCTTAAGAGAAAATCATTTGCAGATGTGGTTGGAGAGAAGAAGGAAGAAAGAAGAGAGAGGAAGAAGACAGAAGAAATGGAAAAGAAAAAAAAATATGCAGCTAGAATAAAGAAGAAGTTAATTAATTAAAGAAAAAAATGGAAAACATGGTATAAAATATGATAAAAATGACTGCATGAACCCATAGGACATCTAACAGAAGAAACTAATAAAAGCTATAAAATAAAGAAATAAATGGTTTATGAAGACTGTTGACTGTCAAGATTTTTTTTATGATTACAAATTAATAGATTGTCTGTAAGAGGAAATATGCCTTAGAAAAGAAAGAATATGTCATTTTTATGATGAATTAGAAACTGTCAAACATGTTGTTTTAACATGTAAAAGAATAAGAAACTTATGGGAAAAATAAGAGAAAAGAATATTGTAAGAGAAATATGAGATTGTAAACAGATAAATATGGATATGATTGAATATGGATTTTATGAGAAATGTAGTGACAAATATGTCAAAACTTTGGATAGAAAAATGTTTTGCATTATATGAGTAATATGCAATGAAAGATTGAATGAGATTATGCTTAATGGAAATTGGATCATACTAAGTATAGTACAGAAAATCAAATGGTGGTTATGGAAAAAGGAGTAGGGGTCTATACAAATGTGAAACAAAACGGTGTATATGCTGAAGGAATGTAAATGTAATTCTTTGTAAATATGTACATTTGTATATAGATGTATATAATGAAGGACCCTAGACTTTTTGATAGCTATAGTGGGGTTGTTTACATCTACATGAGCTACCACCAACTCAAGCAGATGGGACCTCAGTATAACATCTCATCCAAACCATACCACATGCAGGAGGTCAGTACCCACCTAACATTGTACTGCAGTGTGAAAAATCAATCACCTGTAATAGGAAAACAATGAACATACTTCTGGATCTTCTAGCACCAAAGGTGAATGCACTTCTTGTTACACCACTATCACTGGTGAGTTCACCAACTATACATAGTATTCCAGGGGCCATCTTTCCAGCAACCACTGAGTAGGGCAGCCATTTTTCATTTTTATTCATTAACTGACCATGCCACGGAAGGAAGGTAACAAAAAAATATACAAAAATAGCCTAGGATAAAAAGGTTCCTGACTTACAAATGAGTGGTGATGTGAAAGGATCACTATTATACTGATGAATGCAACAGCCTGCTTGTCATTAAAATAAAAACGCCAGCTCAAAATGGCTGTTATGATTCTACTATATCAAAATTTAAAATACCTGTCTATGAAACACATTTACTAAAATTCCAGAATCACAATACACAAAAATGCACAGCTTTTTCATCTTAAAAAGTAATGTTACTTTTCTCTGTATAACGATGTGTATAGTAATTTGTGTTTCTCATTACAGTGAATATTTTCTACAGTTAGTACTTGTTAATCCAGTACTAGCCTTATCTAGGTAAAATGAATCAGCAAGCCTGGATACTAGAGGTTTGTATATTTTCTAAAATAAAAAAATCTGAAGTAGAAGGATGACTAAATATGATGTTTCAGTGTGTTCTTCGACTAGTAGACAGCGTTATTACTGGAAAAAACACAAAATATATCAGACATGCCCACTCAGTACTGCTGCTATGTTCCCATCAAGTGTTGGACTCAATATGTCAATATGTCAGGGTTAAACAATACATCTCTTTACTCTGTGGTAGATAGAAATGCACCCTACACTGCAGTTATTTGTCAGAGAAATACTACATTTTTTTCAGAGTATTTCTTGCATCACTGCTGTTGAAATCATTCATCAAGTATTTAAAATGAAAGCTTGGATCACATGCCAAACCAGCATAGATATGCTGTATATATCTTAGCACTTAGTAATGAACTTCAAGTCTCACTAGCTTCTATTATCTAAAGCAAATGTCACATTTAATTTTAATTCTCTTCTGCTGTAAATAATTTTCCCATCTACACAGAAAAGAATAAATGTAGCTTCTCCAGGATTCATTAGCATTTTTCAGATCTGCGTTATGACTGAACCGCTCCACAACAGCGAAGTAAGGGATAACCAGAAAAAAATTATATTTTTCTACTTGGTCTCTCATTTTATCTAGTTCATGCATTTTGACAAAAAAAGCAAAGAAATTGGAGATTTCTAAGTTTCATTTAGATAAGTTCAGATAAAGACTGCAATTTTGGGAAACTTTCATATAAATTTGTGCCATGAAACTTGGTACAGTAAGCTGAATGAAACCCTGCATTATGCTTACTACTCGAGTCTAAGCAGCTTCCTTGTTGAATGCCTTAATTATACCTGTATTGAATATGGGATGGCTTCATGAAGTGCACTGTGCCCAGTCTTCATGGCCTTTGTATTACTGTTGTAGCTGTGCAGCAGAATAGATTTCACTAAAGTGGTGGTTTATGGAAAATGGTTTATTCAATTCATTACTGGATACTTGCTTTCTACAAACCTATGCTACATGTCTGTAATCACTATAAAATAAGGACATAAGCATGCTCTGTGTCATATGTTTAAAAAAACTGGCTACTTGCTATGGCAAGCCCTTGGGTTCATATAGCAAAATGTATGAACATTGAGACTGGTCATTTGCTTTGTATGTCCACTTAGTTAATTAGTTTAGTACTAGGCTATCTGCCCTGGGGCATTTGTAAGCCTAGCCATAGTGATGTGGCTTTTACCACCCCATGAAATGGTACAAAAATGTACAGAATAAATTTAGAATACTCTGCATCTGTCTAGTATATACCATTTTATATAGCTGCATAGGCGGAATAAGAAATAGAAAGAGATTTAATGAATGCCATGGGACATATAAAGCAACTAGATGTTTAGCACTGCATGAAATACTAATAACATGAAAGAAATAATTAGGGCAAGATGTTATCCAGCCAATAAATTATGGTGGAGCAAAGTAATTATGCATATATGTTATTGCTTTAATGGTCAAAACAACGAATGCTCTTTTTTCACCTGTTCTCAGCCTGTTGGCTGCTGTTTGTGTGACATCACAGTTTAGCAAGGTCTGAGAATTTGCCCTTTCCCTGCTGTTCTGTGATCTCAGAATTGGTATATATAGTTAGCAGTGAGTGTGAGAGGTACTGGAGGGTGGGGCTTACCCTCCTGAAAAAAAATGTGAGCTTTGATCTAAAAATATAACTCTTTTTGTGTTCTCTCTTTTCACTGTTTAATGTTTTATATATATATATATATATATATATATATATATATATATGCTATTGTTTTGTTATACTGTCTCATAAAATGACTGTATGCATGCAGTACTATTACACAGTTGCAGCTAAAATAGTTAATTGCTCATTTTAACGAAAAAATGTCACTGTTTTATGTTATCCAAAACAGAGCCTTCCAGCTACAGAATAGTCCAGATTGTGTCAAGGACTATTTAGAGATTCGTGAGGGAAATTCTACGGGCCATCTGGTTGGACGATTCTGTGGTGATAGCTTACCCAGCAATTATACATCAATCATTGGTCACATCCTGTGGATCAGATTTATCTCTGACCAATCAGTTGTTGGCTCTGGATTCCAAGCTGTATTCTCTCACAGTGAGTATTAGCACAGCTTTGTGTAAAGTTTTTCTGAAGTACAGAATGGGACAGAAATAAGTGGCTACTTGTTCTCTTGGGTCATCCCTCCTAGTAGACTACATCTGAAATTTGTGATGTTCTGTAACTGCATTTGTCTCTGGCACATTGCCTCATAAGATTTTCCATACATTTTTCTGTGCTTATTTAATCTTTTTTGCATCTCTTTCCTCTCTTCTTCCTAGAGCTTAACTATTAACTCATCATCTTTTTATAAAGAACAGTTCCTTACATTTTAGTCATAAGTTTCTGTCTTCTCATCTCAGAGCACACTTAAACTATATTTTTTATACTTTACTAAACATATTCCTAAACTGTATTTTTATTAACAATGGCAATGTTATTCTGGAATCAAAAATGGAATGCTTTAACTGCAATAAAGTCACATTGTATGTTCATCATTCTCATTATTGCAGTAGCCTATGGGGTGTATCCTGCCAAGGATACAGCACCTGGCATGCTTTTCAAAGCTGTAACCCCTTCCCACACAGTCAATGTGACTGCCTATTGGCTAATCCCTTTGGAAGGGAAGTATAAAAGCAGACAGGTTGACTAAACATTTTTAATCCTTTATTTCCATCTCAACTGGATGTATCTCTGAGGCTTCTCTGGCCAGTGCTTCCTGTCAGACAGATAAGAGCCCTTTTGGACACCCTTTCCACACATACAAATTATTTTTTGAATATATATAGTATTTTAACTGTTTTTGTAGTAAATAGACATGCTGTAGGTGGATTGGACACTCTAAATTGGCCCTAGGTGTGAGTGTGTGCTTTCTGTGGAAGGTTGGGCGCCGGGCTGGCAACTTGACACCGTCAAAACTCCACTGCCAATCATGAGCGGACAGGTGATCTGCTGTGGCGACCCCTAACCGGGAAAAGCCGAAAGAAGAAGAAGTAGTATGAACATTTTAAGAATGTCGGCTTTTCAGGCATGCTGGTAGACATTCCTTAATGAACGTTAATGTTTCTCTAGGGATTGTTTTCTATGATTTGGCTGTCATTTAGTGCCCTAGGGTATAGTTAGGAGTATTCTTGTTTTTAAATTATTCTTGGGCATTTGGAAAGTATTGCTGCAGGAGAATAATAGGATTATATGTGAATGCTTTTGCTTACATTTGGTTTTATGCCATTTTGCAGGGTAGCTA
Organism: Protopterus annectens; assembly: GCF_019279795.1. Lineage (NCBI taxonomy): Eukaryota > Metazoa > Chordata > Ceratodontiformes > Protopteridae > Protopterus > Protopterus annectens. The sequence goes on along the minus strand of NC_056732.1, from coordinate 1,467,926,395 downwards.
ATGTATTTAATTCTATCTTTTGACAGAGAATTCCTGTGTGCTGCTTGTGTTACTTTGTTGTGGAGTAAATCTGATTGGATTGGAAGGATTGTGTGTTGTTTATGCTTACTAGTGACAGCTTACCGTCTGACAGAATGCTTCAGGCATAGCTGCATACTTCTCAACTGTACAGATTTTCACAGAATGTGCTGATTCTGGCCTCATATTTTTGGCCTGTTTTTCATAAAACTGTGGTTTTCTGGCAAATTATTGGTAAATCATTAAAGATTGAAGTTAAAAAATAATGACAGCCATTTGAGTTTCAGACATCATATCCTCCAGATAATTCATGCTGATGCAAAACCTGTTATTCTGTCAACTTTCTAAGTTTGTAAGAGCAATATTTAAAATTTGTTCCTAATTTTGGCCGTCCCACTTTTATTTATGGCTTTGTCCAGATTTCTTGCTCTAAGAGTTTGAGAGGTATGCAGACATGTAAGCAAAACACCACACCTGAGGCCAGTTTCCCACAGCAGTCCACAGAATAGACCAAATGTTCCAGTAACGATGAAATATTTAATAACAGACAATAAATATACGTGTATATTTATTGTCTGTTATTAAACATTTCATCATTACTGGAACATTTTGGTCTATTTTGTGGACTGCTGTATATTTATTGTCTGTTATTAAACATTTCATTGTTACTGGAACATTTGGTCTATTTTGTGGACTGCTGTGGGAAATTAGCTTCAGGTGTGGTGTTTTGCTTACTAGTTGTTCCTGTTCTCCACTTGAAGCACGTTTTTGATTGTTGGAGGTATGCAGACATGCTTCTTCCCTGGTTACAGCATGGATACTTACCTCAGTCCTGGTGGTACTTCTCTTAAAGTACCTAAAAACAAAAAACAATTGAAACATGAGTCTGTGCCCCCAGTGCAGGATATTGCTATGCCACAGCCAATAGTGGGTTAGTCTGCAGTGGTCACAGTTGCTTCTTCAGACCTCTAACCTATTTCCTCAAATCACACTGGTGTAGCCTTAGTGGCCAGTAAAGACATGGTGTCAGACACATACTCTGTGGCTGTTCCAGTGCCCTGCTTGGGCATGGGAGAGTTATCCAGTTTGGGTACTGAAGATACTTTGAGAAGGTCTTCTCAAAGTGTTTGAGGAATGAGACCTTCTGATCGGGTTGATATGCTATCACCTAGCCATTCACCCATTAGAAGGTTAATCATACTGAAAATAAAGAAATGTGTCCTGTCTATAAAAATAATGCTATTACCATAGCCATGAGTTTACTGCAGTTAGTCAACTCTGGGTGCTTTACACCTTCTTGTAATGATGACAATGATTCTATAACCCAGAACTCTGATTCTATGGATAGTAATCCTGAAGAGTTGCCAATGGAAGCTTCCAAACTAACGGACATATTTGCTAGGGATCAGACAGATGCTCCCCCAGAGTGGAGCAGATATAATTTACTTGAACAATAAATCTCTATTTCTGCACCTGTTACTCCTATTCTGCCTGCTTTGGAGGATGCATTAAAAATGGCCTGTAATGATTCTCACCAATAAGTTCCCAACAAAAGCAGATAAATTATATAGAGGTTCACATGTAAATAAATTTATCTATTCTCATTTTATAGTTGACCTTGCTACAATCACTTATATGGCTTAAGCAATATAAAAACACCTTGCCTCTTCCAGTCCAGTTATTGGGGATAAAGAGGGAAGGTGGTTGGACAGACAAAGTAAAAAAAACTTTTTTTCTTCTGCTACATTAGCCTTTATAATACTGAACTACTGGGGATATATGTGGAAGTTAATTTCCATCTTCCCTAATCCCTAAAGGTGCGTCTTATGTGAATTATAGAAAAAGTGAAAGCAGCGTCTTTGTAGAGCACACAACAAACTAAAATTTTATTAAGCACTTTTCATCTTAAAACCAGTGTCAGACTTCATCAGATAAAACTTTTTCTGTAGTTTATGCAGTTTTTGTGTTTTCTTTTCCTAGTCTTATATGAATTATATTATGTGTAACTTGTCCCAAGTTCTTAAACTTCCCTTAAAGAGAGTGTATGATTGTGCTGATAATGTTTCCAGGGCTTCTGCTTCAGCTACTGTTTTGAGATTTGTTTGGGTACATAACCAGAATTTTTCAGATGACGTAAAGTTAGACATTTTGAATTCTCCTCTAGATTCAGAAGTTTTGTTTGGGCCTGCAGGCAGATAGGCACTAAAACAATAGAATGACAGAGGTAAAGTAATGCAGGAAACTTCTAGGATCTTTAGGTCCCCAAATTCTTTCCTTCTAAAAGTTCTACACCTTTCAAAGGACAAAATAAGCAGATACCTCAGGCTAATAACAAGCAGGACCCAAGAGAAAATGGTAGGAGGGTAACACCCAAAACTCAAAAAAAAGGGAATTATTCTTCCCAAAAGAGTCAGAGAACAGTTTCAGAATGACTGTGCTAGGAACTTGTCCACCTTTCCTCTTCTTTCCCTATTCCCCTTCCATATTCAAGTATCTGTCCCTCAGTGCTCCACTTGTGTGTCAGCTAAGTTCAGACAGATGGGTTTTAAAGATGATTTAGGAAGGTTACAGCTGGCAATGGATAGATTCTCCTCCTCCTTTGAAGAGTATCCCCCATCACCCTCTAAAACAAACAGATTTGTTTCCTCAGGTGCACCAACATGTTAGAAGCTGGTGTCATTTAACATGTTTTTGCAGAATACTTAGTGAAGAGCTTTTATTTCAGAATGTTTCTGTTCCCAAAAAAGGAGTACTCATGTAGATCAGTTTTGGATATCTTCTTCCTCAGTCTCTATGCGAACGTTTCAAAATTCAAGATGTTGAGACTCCAGTCAATTCTACCCCTTCTCCCAGATGACTGTGTTATAGTAACCGTAGACCTCAAGGATGCATGCCATCACATTTCAACAAATTAAGGAAGTTCCTAAGATTTTGTGTATCTGGGTTACACCATCAGTTCTCTGCATTACCCCTGAGGCTATCTACTACACCATGAGGGTTTATAAACCATCAGTTCTCTGCATTACCCCTGGGGCTATCCACTACACCATGCATGTTTATAAACTGCCTAATCCCAGTGGGTATCCACATTTTTTCTTATTTAAATGACTTGTATATTTCTGCAAAATATTTATCCAGGTGTCAGGACTCCTTAATAAGGCTTTCTTCCCTCCTAACCCATCTGAGATTTCAGATGAACATACAGAAATCCTTCCTGACTCTGTCACACAGGATATTGTTTTTAGGGTGCCTTATAGACAATCTCACGAAAATAGCCTTTTTACCTCAAGACAAAGTGGAAACTTATGAAGAAGTATTTCTGAACGTCTCTCATCTAAGTCAGGCTTCAGCCAAGGAATTCATTAAAATTCTAGGCTGATGGCCTCTATGATCCCAATGATACCACTTGTCAGGCTGCAAATAAGGATAAAGTGGTTCATAAAAAAAAAAAAAAAAAAAACATGTGGACCCAGAACCTTCACCCTGCAGATTTCCAAATCCCAATGTTGTGATTTGTGAAGCTAGAACTGCAATGATGCAGGTATCAGCTGACTGTCAATCCACATATGTCTTTCTGTTTTCCTACAGTCAATCTTGACAGACTCCTCAGATTTTACTTGGGGTGCAGTTTCTGTGGGTGTAAAAGTGCAAGGTCTGTGGCATAATTCAGACAGACAAAAGCACATCTGACTGTGATTCAAGCTGTAAAAGTCCTATATAATCTTTGGTAACCTGGAACTCTTTAGGTGATTACAGACAATACTACAGTGATGTGGTGCCTAAACAAACAAGGGGGTACCAAGTGATACCAACTATGCCACATGGCAATGATGGTCTGGCAGTTAGCTCTTTAACACTCTCAAACTATTCAGGCCTTTTACATACTGTCAGAGCAAAATAACTCAGCAGATCCTGCACAGACCCTCCCTAGTGTAAATTAAATCCAAAGGTAATCCAGGAATTGATTCAGAAGTGGGGAACACTTTAAGTAGATCTGGTCATCTCCTTTAAAAACAGACAACTACACCAATTCTTTTCCCAGAATCCATGCAACCATGCTTGGAGAACAGATGAACTCTCATTCCCCTGGTTAGGGATGTTCCTATATGCTTTCCACCCTTTTCACTGATTTCCAAGGTACTTCTAAAGATTCAGAAGGATTTACCAAAAATCATGGTAGTGAATCCCTGTTGGATTAGGCAAGATTTGCCCTCCCTACTTGTGGAATTGACCAAGGGCAGTTACCGCAAACTCCCTCACAAGCTGGATCTACTCACACAGGTCAAGAGGAGTTTGATGCACCTTGACATCAATCAGGTGCAACTGACTGCCTAGATTATTCAATTGTGGTACATTTTAGGGACCTTTTTTCAAGGGGATGTGTAGCAGGTATTACAGGAGTCAGGAAAGCCTGCTGCTAGAAACTCATATTTGAAAATGGAGAAGATTTTCCAGCTTGTGCCTAGCTAATAGCCATGGTCCTATCAGGGAGTTTCCATCCCTGGTGCTTAAATATTTCTATGAGTTGCTGTCGTCTGGCCTTTTGTATGCTTCTATCAAAGTGCATCTAGTGGCCATTTCAGCTTGCTTGCCTATGGATCCCCCTCTTACTTCCCTGTTTGTGGTCAGTTTATGAAAGGGGTGTTACATTTCGGACCCCCTTATAAACATATACCTCCATTCTGGGATTTCAATTTTCTACTTGGAAAACTACTTTGTCACCTTTTAAGCCTTCCTCCTTAGCTAAGTTAAGGTTAATTTCTTGGAATACTGTTTTACTTGTGTTGACATCTGCAAGATGAGTATCTGTGTTGCATGCTGTCATAGTGGGGGAACCTTATCCAGTTTTCCTGAGAGATAGGGTCATTCTGCAGACTAACTCTACATTCATAACTAAAGTTGTCTCATTGTTCACTTTTAATGAAACCATCACTCTCCCAGTTTTTTATCCAAATCCAGAAAACAAGTTTGAACTTATTCTTCATACCTTAGATTTGCATAGGCAACTCTAGTATGACCTCAGCATTATTTCCTCTGCATTGACTAGCTCTAGATGGTTTTCCTGTGCTATTGAGTGTTATTGCTCCCACAGTGGTGAAACCATTCTAGTCAGGGTTAGGGGCCCATTTTATCCGGTTGGCTCCAGAAGCATTATAGAGGCAACTACTCAGTCCTCCATCCATACATTTACAAACCACTACAAGCTGGATTCCTGCTCTAGGTCCAGAGCAGGCTTTGCAAGTACCATTCTCCAGGGGCTCCTGGACCCTTATCCTTAGCCTTGCATAAAGCTATAGTAATCTACCTATAGGCTACTGCAGCAGTGACAGTGATGAACATAGTAAAGTTGTTTAAGTTCTACTTACCTATAACAGTACATGTTAACATTTTTCTCTACTACAGTAGATGCACCCAACCACCACCCCCTTGCTGTACATAGTTGTTGTGGGTTACAACTTTTATTGCTGAGATTGTTGTTGTTGTGATTAGTCTTCATTGGTTACACCAGTTATGGTTGCTTCAGGATGAGTTCCCCTTTTTCTCTTTTGGGGCAGAAAGTCCTGAAGATTTTTAGTCTCTCTGGCTGATTTTAGAGTTCTGTCCAAAAAGGATTAGCCTATGAGCAGCCAGAGTAAGGGAAGGGATTAGAGCTTTGGAACGCTGGCCAGGTTCTGTATCCTTGGCAGGATACAATGCATAGTCTACTGCAGTAGTAAAGAATTTGACCATCTACTGTTATGGCTAAGAGTAACTTGTGCAACTGTACTTTACTAGTCAGTACATATATTCATTTTTTAAACCAGTTTGGTTTGTGGGCTTGTGAAATTAATATTCAGTATTTTAAAGCTATGTTAAATAGCTATGTTTTATCGATCTTATGTTTAGTATTTTTGTCTCGGTGTTTACATAACAGTGAAAAAAGAGTCAGATGCCTACATGTGTGCAAGTGTAAAAATAAAAATATGATATCATACATGGAAAGGTTAAATAGTGAATTATAGTATTAATAATCATAATTGATACCTTCTTTACTGCTTTTTTTGTAATGAAGTAAGCATTGCTGTCATCTGAAAAAAACTGCAACTTAGAAATGTAACTTAAACAGTACATACCTGAGAAACCACCTTTCATGAGTTCAGAATCACTTAATGTGGCTTAAAATACCTGTCTGATACAGCACACAAAAGTACATTTCCTCAGAGGCACCTGTAATTCCTGAGTAAGAGGAGAAATGAATGAGAGTTAAAGGCATCAAGGGTGTAGCTAGGCATACTAGCTGCACTCAAATCTGTTTATTTATTTTCTGAGTATCTCTCTGAAACTTTATAGTTAGAAAAACACACAACATTTACAACTGTCTAAATTAGTATCTAGTGTATAGAGCTGTACAAACATGCTTACATGATAGAAATATACCTCTAAGAAAAGACCTCTTATGGTCATATGTTGCAGTGGCTGAAAATAATATGCTCCTTTTTGAATGGTGTAGGGGGAACATTTTGAGGACTGAGCTCATTTTTAAATGATAGGTTGGTAGTAGGTTGAAGTACAAAATAAACATTTCAGGCTATATCCCTGAAACATATCAGAGTGTGCGCCATCATTTAGTGCTTGCTCATACAAAGTAGTTATATCAACCGTAAAAACTGTACACCTTTTAAAGTTTGAAATGAGAGTAAAAAAGTATGTTATATGCACATGCAAGAAACAATTTATGTTCCTTAACTAAGAGTATGAGAATATAGCCATGTCAAGATTTACAAAAAAAATTATTCATTACATTTTCAGTAACTGCTGCCACTTAACTTTATTCCAGTTGTAAAAACATCAGGCTTCTCTTTTTTTATTTTCATGTATTTTTTCATAATAGTATTAATCATATGTTCATATTACTATGTATTATTATTTTATCTAATCTGTTTAATATTTTACTATATAATATATATATTTTTTTACTTTAAGTATTTTTATTTGATTTTTGTTTGAAGTAACATCTTTAGAACTGTAAATAAAAAAATATATACTGTATAATACAATCATAAAACTATACTTCATAACATTGTAAAACTATTTAAAGTAGTCTACACAGTTTTAAAATGATTTGAACATTATATTTAATATATATCATATTATTAAGTATTTTTGTCCATTTTCTCTAAAATTTCTATTACTGTCATCCATGTGTTGTAATATGAAGTAGTTCTGCTGGTTCTGTTCTTCAGAGTAGAAATTTCCATGTCACCAACTGTTAAGGCAAGATTTTTGAATTCTTTGAAGGAAGGACAAGTTGCACTTTTCCAATGGATGGTAATGATCTTGTGAGCTATAGTTAATAATGTGGAAAGAATTGATAACCCTTTTTTTGGAACACACTTTGGTATGGGAGAGTTGAATAAGACTAAGGATTTATTTAATTGGAAGTTACAATATGAAAAAAGTTAATGATATTCCAGTATACATTGAGGCATTTACATGCATAAAAAATATGATGCCAATCAGCTTTTAATTTTATCTCACATCTCCAACATAGTACTTCATTAGAAAGCATTAAGGCTAATTTATGAGGTGTAAAAAATTTCTGTGTAAGAAACTCCATGTAAACAATTCCCAATGAAGTGATAGTGTAGAATGCTTTGAGGATTTAAGGAGAAGTGTTTTATCTTCCTCTGATGGAGGATTAGCATTTACTATTGCATAGTAATTCCAATATGTTTTTGTGTGATGTACTTTTGTTTTTTTTTTTTTAATAATTTTGTAAATGATAGATAACCATTACCTTGAAAAGGTTGGTTTGTAATGCTTATAATATATTCAGTAAGTTTGGAAGTGTCATATCTAACAGAAGTTTGCATTAGGTCTGTCTTATTTATGATATATTGTCTCAAAGCTTGTAGAAGTAACCACGTGTCTTTGTCTATGTTGTATTTGTTGATTAACTGATTATTGGATAAGACCTTTCCTAATTCTATTAGTTGATGCCAAAAGAATGCATTCCTTTCTTTAATACATTCATCTTATTAGTTTGGACGGTTTCTAGATTATTGGATGTAAAGGCTATAAGAAAGAGTAGAAACGGACATGAGTTGATGTTGGGATTTTTGTTTACAAATTTCTTAAAGTTAGTTAATGTAGAATTTATATATTGAGATGGTATTTTAATATTTTTATTTTCTAGTATATAGTCTTTAAGCATCCAATAAAGGGGATTTGACAAAATAGACAAGCAATTATTTATGTTAGAGTGCATAGTCTCTAACCAGATTTGTTCATGTATTAGTTTCCATATAGGAGTGTAAGATGAGTTTAACCATAGTGTTATATTTTTAACAACAGAGGAGAGTATATATGTTTCAATAACTGGCAAGTTAATTCCTCCATCCTCCCAATCCATCAAGTGATTGTTTATAGCAATTCAATGTTTATTTGGGAACCAAAGTTAATATCAGTTTATTATACTTTTGAATAATATGTTTAGGAGGTGGATGCAGAAAAAAAAACTTGTATAAGGTATAGTACCTTAGGACAAACTATTGATTTGATCAGAGATAACTTGTCTTCTATTGTAAATAGGCATGTATTCCAGTTAGACATCATTAATTCAATGTTATCTAATATTATATTATAGTTTAGTATAAGTGAATTACTTAAGTTATCTGACAGATACATACCTAAATAATGAAGTTTGCCATCTGTTACAATATATTTAAAGAATTTTTTAGTTATGTGTTTTTCTCAGAGTTGGAGAGCAAACTTTTTGTTTTATTTTCATTGATCTGTAGTCCAGAAGTATTTTGAAAAATTGACATAGAGTTAAATAAAGCTTGTAGGGATAAATTTGAATCAGAAAGGATCAGAAGTATGTCATTAGCAAAGAGTTGGAGTTTTAAATTTAAAGTTCTATTGATTTGTATAACTTAAATGTTATTATCTAATCTAATTTTATTTGCAAATGGCTCTATCAGTAGTGCAAATAACAGGGGTGACAGGGGACAGCCGTGTTTAGTCCTTTTCATAATTGTAATGGGGCCAAATCTATGGGATCCTAGTTTGGCATATGCTGGAGAATTTTCATATAGGGATTTGATTAATGTAATGAAAGATGTAGGGCATTTGTATTCATTTAAAACAAGAAACAGATAATTCCGTTCAACAGAATCAAAGGCACTATTGATATCTAAAGAGATTATAGTTAAGTCTAAGCCTTTATGTTTATTATGAGCAATTAGTGTCAAGATTCTTTTACTATTATCATAAGTATTTCTCCCTTTTATAAAGCATGTTTGGTCATCAGGTATTAATAAGGGGAGAAAATGTTTGATTCTATCTGCAAAAATTGCCATAAACATTTTATAGTCTACATTTAATAAAGTTATGGATCTATATGAAGTGCAGAGTTTTTCATCTTTACCTGATTTTATTATTGTGGATATTAATAAATATTTCCAGGAGAGAAGTATACTTCTATTTTACTTAACTATAGTGTATACTTTTAAGAGTAAGGCTAGGGCTTGACCTGCTATTAATTTGTATATCTCTGGTAATATATTGTCTGGGCCTGGAGCTGTATTTGTTTTAAGTTTATTTATTTGTGATTTTAATTCAGTCATAGTAATTGGTTTATTAACAATATCTATTTGTTCTTGTGTTAACCTAGTGAGTATATTTTTATTAAGAAATAGTTTCATTTGTTTGGGAGATAAAACCAGAGAGTTTAAAGTATTATGTGTATTGTAATGAAGTCTGAAAGCTTCTAAAATGTCGTTTAAGTAACTTTCTTCTTTGTATGGGGATATATAACTCTTTTATTTGTTTACTGTTAATGATTGTTTTTTGTTCTACTTGCTAATTGCTTCTGATAGGTGGGATTCATACAGTAAAAATTTAGTTTGATTTTCTCTAAGTTAATCATAATTTTGTGATGTAGAATTTCAGAATATTTATTATTTGTTTGAACAAGTACCGGTATTAGATCTGTATTACCTTTTTGTATTTCCAATTTGGGCTCATCTACATTATGTTGCAGGTCTAACATATTTTCTTTTTGTTAATGTACCAAGTTAAAACTTTGCCGTAGAGATATGCTTTTAGGGAATCCCAGATATATGTTTCTGATATGTCTTCTGTAAGATTTACTTCAAGAGAAGTCTTTATTTCATTTATATTAAATTCATTAAACTCTTTTAATTTTGCTATATATATGAAGGTATTCTAGTGATGGAGATGGGATAAGATCTATTTCAAAAATTAATGCATTGTGGTTTGATAAGGGGCAAGTTATATAACCTTGACTCCTTCTAATTTTGTTGTTAAATCATTTGAAACATATACTTTATCAATTCTAGAGTGAGAATTATGTCTATATGAATAGAAAGTAAAGAATAGTGAATTTGTGTTAGTAAATTTGTTGACATCCTTAATACATGTTGTGTCTGTGAATTTTAAACGTGCTTTTGTGGGAGTTTTCTTTCTTTTAGTTTTTGAATCTGCATCTTTATCATCCATAATACAATTAAAAGTTCTTGCTATTATTAAACTGCCTTTTGCAAAATGAATTATGTCTTCAAAATGATGATTACCTGTTTTAACCCCAATTCCTGGAATCCAATATAGCTTGACTAGAGTGTACATTTTTCTATTCATTTCAATGGATATTAAGCAAAACATATCAGATGAATCATGATACGTGTTGATTATTTTAGGATTAATTGTCATATTTCTGAATAAACTAGCCACACCTCTCTTTTTCTGTTTAAATTAAGAACTTGCTAAAAGTGTATAATTGTTGAACTTTAACTTGTTCATATCTTGCTCTAAAAGGTGTGTTTCTTGTTGAAATACTAATTGAGGTTTATGTAAATTAATGTTTTTAAATAAACTTCCCCTTTTAATATTATTATTTAAACCATTAACATTGATAGACATACACTTCATATTCTTAATTTGAATTTAAGGTTATATAAACAGAGTATATGTATGATATAGGACATTAAATATGAATTTGTAGGATGTTTCAAGTCATTTCCTGTAAAGTTTTATGTACAATTCTGATAGATATCAAACAACCAATAGAAAGAAACTTACAAATTTATAAAATCTAACAAAAAAAAATTCAGCACTATGAAGTCGTAAACCTCTTGCCTGTGTAGTAGGTCTACCCAAGCAATCTATCTAACTATATCTAATATGAGCAAAACTAAGCTCTCTACCTCATAAATTATGTAAATTCTTGAATATTTAGATATAAATTCAGATACTCAGCTTATATTAAAGATTTACAAGTTGTTTCTAAAGTATTAGTCAATTTATATAGACATTTGAAAAAACTTGCAATCACCTGAGAATAATCATATGTCATTAAATGCATTAAAGTATAAGTGCATCAAATCTTTGCAATTAGTTTATGGAACAAATCTTGAATATTAACATATAGTACTATGATACAGATTTTGTAATTCTGCACTTTGTTATTACCATTATATCATTGTTAATACATAGACAACCTATGTTTATGACAGGTAAATACATCCAGATTCAAATCTATGAGGGTTAGTATTGTCAGTCTAATATTAATGTATTTGATGACGCCATATAACTCTAATTAATCAGAATTTATTTCCAACTATCTTAGACATTGCTTTCTGCAAAATAAAGTATTTTAGCACCTTAAGAGCATCACTATTTTTGGTATTGACTGCTCATGTTTTAAAATGTTCTGATTGATAACATATTGATGACTAATGATCAGCTTGATGGAAGGAAATTAATCCATACAGGAGTTAATAACTTTGCTGAACCTATTTACCCATGACACCAAATGATAAGAATATTTGCACTGTTCTTTAATCTATGTTATCATAACTGACCTTCTTAATAGGTTTAAAACCTATTTTAAAGGAAGTACAACCATAAAGAAAAATTTCATCAACTGGAAAAACAAGTCAAAAAAATTCTAGTACTAAGAAGATGGTGATATGCAACTGTTATTTCACTATCTAAGAATTCAAACCTTCAAGAAATTGTTGAAAAAATGTGAAATCATCCCCTAGTATACCTTTTGAATCTATGCACTTAATGACGTATTGTATGGTAGTCATTTGGAAAACATATTTGAGAATCACATATGCAAACTCACATTTCAATATTGTTAGAAGTCAGTGTTACTCAATTACTGTATGAACTAGAAATCTGAATTAGGTATGATTTAACCCAAATCATGTTGTTGATTACATTGTGGAAACATTACTAATGTGTTATCAATTGTGACATTCCAAGCTGTCAAAACTAACCATGCTTACCATTTCCAACAACACACCTAAAATGATACTAAGGGTAAAGGGCTTGGCATCCTCAATGTATTAAGAATGTTTTAGGTGCTGAAGATAACCTATGTATAGTGAAGAGGGATGGAACCCTCAATAAAGAAGACCCCCTTCTGAGTAGCAGGCAGATGGATCAGAACTCCATGGAGAGGGGGATAGGGACCATGGACACAAATTTAACTATGTGGGCAAGTGTCAGCTTAACCAGTCTTGAGGGGGTGTTTAATTCCTCTGCTTGACCACCTACCATCACCAGACTCTCCTATACTGCCTAACCCCCCCCAAAAAAACACAGAAAAGTAGGAAGTCTTGAAAAAAACATGCACATCCTGGGTGAGTTAGATGCTGAAGGCAATTATTACAGGGGATAAATAAGTTGCCATTTTAGAGGCAATGGCTGAAATACTAAAAAGAAAGCTGCTGTCTCTAAAGCTTACTGATGTCCTAAATGCTATGACTCTAACAAAGCACTGTGATTTTTGCCTGTGAATTGTCCTTATTCCTCCTACATTTATCAACTTTCTTAATAAAGTGTGAGTATTTTTCTTCAGTAACTAAATTTATAAATCTTCCTGCCGCATTTAAAGGTTTTCTAGCACTAGTCTTTTAAGCATCTAGTATTACATTTAATCCCACTTGAAACATGGTTTATGATCAATGGGCAACAGTGCAGGTCTCTAACAGAGTCTAAACACACACACACACACACACACACACACACACACACACACACACACACACACACACACACACACACACACACACAAACACATACACACACACCGTCCCTGAATAAACAGCAAACTATTTACTGGATTCCAGCTAGAACTTTCTGCCCCAATCCCTCCAATGTCGTAATCAGTTTTGGATTAGAAAAGCACCTTGTATGTAATTCTGCACAAATGTGGGTGTGTTGCTAGTGACTGATAGCAGAAATGGGAGTAGAAATGCCTGATGAGTGACAGCCATACTGATGCGACGTCATGCATACATTTGTAATACCTGTTTAATATTCATAATGGTGGGCGTACTATATGATGGAATTGTTTTAGTGCAAAAACTTTCTGTCCAAATCCCTCCGATGCCATTATCAGTTTTGCATTAGAAAAGTACCATGTATGTTATTCTGCAAAAATGTGGGTGTGTTGCTAGTGATTGATAGCAGAAATGGGAGTAGAAATGCTTGATGAGTGACAGCCATGCTGATTATTCTGTGACATCATGCATACATTTGTAATACCTGTTTAATATTCATAATGGTGGGTGTACTATATGATGGAATTGTTTTAGTGCAAAAACTTTCTGCCCAAATCCCTCCGATGCCATAATCAGTTTTGCATTAGAAAAGCACCTTGTATGTAATTCTGCACTAATGTGGGTGTGTTGCTAGTAACTGATAGCAGAAATGGGAGTAGAAATGCCTGATGAGTGACAGCCATGCTGATTATTCTGTGACATCATGCATACATTTGTAATACCTGTTTAATATTCATAATGGTGGGCGTACTATATGATGGAATTGTTTTAGTGCAAAAAACAGTGCAGTTAAAGAGCCCGGCATGTGTTTATTTTCTACTTCATTAAGACATATCGTTTTCAAGCCTAAGGAGGTCAGAAAGTTGCATGCCTCAATGAAATGTTCAAGAAATCCTGCAGTATATAAGACAGTCAAGTGTGAGGCTGATAACATAACTCGCCATGTTACAAATGGCATTTACATTTATTCTAACTGCTGCAGAATGCCTTTGATATTAAAAACACATACCTTAAGACAATGATACTCATCATAGCAACCACTTAAGCTATCTTCAGCAGTAGTTGGGTGACACGGGTGAACAACTGCATGAAGTATGAAGCTTAGGCGAGTGAGACATGGAAAAGTAAATGTGTAAGCTGCATTTGTTTGTGAAAATGTGCTGTAGTATGTGCTGACAATGGTTTTATTCATATTTTGTGAAAACAGCACTTGTTTACTTTCATTTCGAATATGCCTTTTGTTAACGCAGTTAATGTGCTGCAGTTGCCCCAAATGAACACACACTTCCATATTCAGTAGAGCACATATGAATATTTAGCAGTTCATAGTTCCTGCCAGGAATTGTTGGGCTGGAAGCATGGTTTGGGTGGAATTTGGTACTGCTTATCCTGCAAGGCACTCTTCCAATACAAAACCCCATAATCCCACAAACCCTACAAATAATTTGTACTACTTTTCCTTAATACCATTTTGCTCATCTTGTTTTATATAATATGCACTTAGTGTCCACCCCATTGAAAAGAATCACATATTAAGCATAAACCATACAGAAATAATCACTACAAAGACATGCAATGTGAAAGGCGAAAACAATTTCACTATGGGATTAAAAGTGTCAAAGGGATATGGACTTTCGACCCTCTTGTACTTCCTGCTACCATTGCCTGATCTACAACTGCCAAGACATATGAAAGGCTCATGAGCTCGGTGGGAAGAGAAATGGTGCTTCAAAGCTACAAAATAAGGTAAGGCTCAAATTATTCAGTCCCAAAGAGCCCATGTAGTTAAGATAAAACAAAACAGAGCTCAGAAATCACCACACTGCCACTCTAAAGAGTGCATGCTGCCTAATCACTTACAAAAATATTATAAGGGCTGCATAAAACAAGCAATCTCCAACAGCTGAACACCCACATGATCCATGTGCACATCGATCATATCGAAAACGAAACAGTCACTCCTGTATTTACTAGTAGGATTTTGAACATAAAATTATCCACCCCAGACAATCACAGAAGTCCCCTGCTCTCTCTACATTCCATCTACACATAGAAGGTATATGAGAGAGCTTGTGAGCTCGGCGGGAAGAGAAATTGTTCTTCAAAGCTACAAAATAGATTAAAGCTCGAGCTGCACAGTCACAGAGAGCCCACGCAATTAAGAATAAATGAAACAGAGCTCAGAAATCCCGACTCTGCCACTCAGGTCTCTCAACAGCAGGTACAAGTACAACTCAGTCATTGTCCACGCTGGTGTCAACGACCTGAGACGTACCTCCTTGGACTACATGAAAAGAGACATTGAGGAGCTCTCTGATTATGTAGCCCAGGCAGGTATGACCCTGACCTTGGGCAGTATCCTACCTTCACCTAGAATGATGCCACAATACAGTGATAAGATGATCAGCTTTAATAATTGGCTTAAATTCTGGTGTCATTCAAAGGGGATCCAATGTCTGTCTGCCTGGGATGACATGCTGGACAAGCCACGCTGCTTCGCAAGGGACGGCTTGCACCTGTCACCCCTAGGCTTCCGGATATTGGCAAAGGCTCTTGCCACCCCCATAGTGCCTTTTTTAGGCAAGGCTCAAATTCTAAACCTACCACCCTAGAACACAAAAAAGTAAAAAAACTAAGGGTGATGCTGCTCAATGCCAGAAGTCTCAATCTCAAGATACACGCACTTGAGGCCATTCTCAGTATGGAGAACATCGATGTCTGTGCTGTGACAGAAACCTGGTTCAAGGCTCCTGAGAGCACCCCAGCACTTGCAGGTTTCACCTCATATCATGCGTTCTGGCCCCAAAATCCGGACAACACCAAGAAAGGAGGGGGGGGTGTCCATATTCATAAAGAACACCCACACCTCAAGGTTGGTGGCAACGCACGATGCATCGGAGACCATCCAGGTGCAATTAACCATAGGCAAGACTGCTCTGCAATTTGTAGCATGTTACAGGCCACCCTCTCAAACTCAGGAACCTCACATGGCCTTCCTGAAAACAATGGAGGGGATAAATGTATCTCCAAACACCATCATACTAGGTGACTTCAACTACCCTAATATAGACTGGGAACACTACTCAAGCCCAAACACTCTAGCCCAAAGGTTCCTGGAGTTCATAAACTCAAATTCCATGGAACAACTAGTCACCATCCCCACAAGAGGAGAAAACATACTTGATCTCATCATCACGAACATGGGATCAC
Source organism: Protopterus annectens (assembly GCF_019279795.1). Classification (NCBI taxonomy): domain Eukaryota; kingdom Metazoa; phylum Chordata; order Ceratodontiformes; family Protopteridae; genus Protopterus; species Protopterus annectens. The sequence continues at coordinate 1,467,910,091 of NC_056732.1, read as the reverse complement.
AATGTTCAACACCGAAGTATACCCCTCACTGGTGAGATCAGATCATAAACTAATCTCACTGGAGGTCCTCATCCGCCCCACCTGAAATAAAAAGACCACAGTGAAAAACTTCTCAAAGCCGACTTCACACTTCTAAAAACTAGTGTGGTCTCCTTTAAGGCCCCTGAGCCAGTGGTAAACATTACTCAAACCGCTGAATCACTTACAAATGCCTTCTACCAGCACCTACAGGACTGCATGGATCAGGCAATCCCAAACAAAACTAAGACTCTTTGTACCAAAGGCAAGCGTCCAGTCTGGTGGACCCCAGCCATAAACAAGCTCTACAACAAAAGGAGGAAGCTACTACAAGATAGAGCAAAATCCTTGAAAGGTAAGACACCTTTGATCATTATAAGTAAAAAACTAAGAGCTGTCATAAAATCATCCAAGGCAAATTTTGAGAGAAAAATCGCCAAGGACTCAAAAGACAATCATAAGGCCTTCTTTAGCTATGTTAGAAACCTAGGAGGAAACTCCCAGATATGCTCAGAATTAGTTCAAAATGATGTGAAGATTACTGAACCTACACACATTGCCAACATACTGGCTGACAGGTTCAGTGCAAACTTCTCCCCCCCCAACAGGAGAGATATCTATACCAGAGCATTGTAGCCCCCAAACATCTCCAACGCCCAGGTGAGAACTGCTCTCTCCAAAGCAAAAACACAGCATCCATGGGACGGATGGTGTCCCCGGCTGTGTGCTCCACGAACTCAATGAGGAATTAAACCCGCAGTTAGGACAGCTGTTTAATCTTAGCCTCACCTCAGGATACGTACCCAAGGAGTGGCGCACGGCGACTGTGGTCCCACTTCACAAGGGCGGTGCCTCCACCGACCCTGAAATTACCATCCCATTAGCTTGACAAGCCTTATCTGCAAAGCCATGGAGAGGATCATAATGGAACTCATAAATAAAGACATAGGGAACTTGCAGACTTTGGATCCAACCCAGTTTGGCTTTGTCAAAGGCAGATCATGCCTTTTAAACTTGGTTGACTTTTTCGAGACAGTCACCAAGGCCATTGATGAGGGAAAGGCAGTCCATACAGCCTACCTTGACCTGGCAAAGGCCTTGACACAATACCCCACTCAGGTATCATCAAAAACTCATCAGCTTGAATGTAAACCCATACATCACAAGATGGGTTGCAAACTGGCTAAGTGACAGAACCCACAGGGTCAGAATTGCTGGAGCCATGTCAGACTCAAAGCCTGTCACAAGTGGTGTCCCACAGGGCTCAGTCCTGGATCCACTCTTGTTCGGCATCTACTTTTCTGAAGTACAAGCAAACACAGGAGGGTTATGGCTGACAAAGTTTGCAGATGACTGCAAACTGGGCACCATAGTCGAAAACACATCTGACACAGATATCCTTCAGAAGGGCCTCACAGAAGCGGATAACTGGTGCCAGAGCCATGGCCTAAAGTTAAATGCCAAGAAATGCATAGTCATACCCTTCGGGAAAAACAAGGTTACCCCTAGCTACCATATAGGTGGCAATCCACTGAGCACAGAAGAAGTCATCAGGGATCTGGGGACCCAGGTTGACAGTAGCCTTCGTTTGACACTCATGTTGCTAAAGTAGTTAGGAAAACCTTCTACATTGCCCACCTGATCATGAAGGGATTCACATCTAGATCAAGGGAGGTCATCGTCCCCTGTACTCATCACTCATTAGACCTATGATTGAGTACAATGCCCCATTCGGAATGTATCTGACCCGACACCTGCAGCAGCTGGAAAGGCCCCAAAAGTTCCTCACCAAAAGGATAAAGGGTCTCAAAATATGTCTTATGCTGCCCGACTGAAAGAACTCCAGCTCTATTCAGTCTCATACCGCTTGCTCAGAGGTGACCTGTGCCTGACATATAAGGCCATGTCAAACCCTGATTTGATTAATATGCTTCACCTCAAAAAATCTAGATCCCTCAGAACCACAAGGGTGGGAGACTTAAACCTTGACACGGTTATTAATAGAACGTGCTGGAGGGACAGATTCATCACCCAGAGACTCCCTATGCTGTGGAACAAAATCCCGGTACATGTGAGGCAGAGCACCTCGCTGGCCTTGTTCAAGAGGAATCTTGACCAATGGATGGGGGATCGCAGATATACCCCAGGGATTACTTCAGTGTCACTGCTTGACAGAGGCACAGCAAAATAATAGGCATAGTTTTATTCAAACTAAAGGGGTGGCGAAAGCCAAATAACTATGGGCTAGGCTTATAAATGCCCTTGGGCAGATAGCCTAGTATGAACCTATGAACCTATGAACCTATAAAGAGTGCATGATGTCTAATCATTTAAAAATATTATAAAGGGATGTACAAATCAAGCAAACTCCAACAGCTGAACACCCACAAGATCTATATTTACAACGATCACGTCAAAAGGCTAAATGATCACTTCTCTATATAATATGAGGGTTTTGAATAAATAACTATCCACCTCAAACAATCACAGAAGTCCCCTGCTTTCTCTCTATAGACCATCTAGACACACAAGGCAGCTATCAAATGAGATCTAATAAAACCCACGAGTCTCATACTGTCTGAGCAATCTGCGGCCCAGCAAAACTCACATCACCACAACACTAACAAAGTAGAGGATACGTCGCTACTTGGAAACAGACCAAATCCCTGCAGATAAAAGAGAAACATTCAAGCTTGTCAATATATAAAGAGCTATTGCTCATCAATTATATTAAAAAACATAAGACCATTGGATGTGAACTCCACCACAGATAACTGCAGAAGCCAGTCATCAGATTTATGGCTTAGAGAAAATAACATCTACTTGATTCATTGCTCAATGCCAGTTAGTTTCAAAAATATCCAGACTGGCAACAAGCAGCAACACCATACTTTTGCCACTATTAGTTAACAAATATAGTTAAAAAACTATAAAGCAATAATTATTGTTTTTCTTTGTTAAATACATCCCTAAATATGGAATAAAAATAATTTTAAATATTTTTTAACAAAATTCTAAGTATACTTAATTGTGATGTTATTTTGTCCTGCTCAATAGATAAAGAAACAATTAAATAATCAGAAGAATACCTGTATTAATGGATGGCTTCTAGAGAAGAAAATGTAACACTAGTGGAGTGCCTTAATAGTAACAACATTTAATGGTTGAATTTTTATTTGTCCTTCAGTTTTGTTTCATCTGTTCTACAGTTTTCCAACCATTCTTATCTGCAGTTCTTTTTGTAGTACTGCTAGTGCAAGCCATTGCTTCCACCTGGTTAAATATATTGCTGTTAAATAAGTATTTTGTTGCTGAATCCAGTAAGTCAAATATTTTTCTGCCTTCTGGAAAGAAAATTTTTAGTCTGGCTGGAAATAATAAGTGTGTTTTCAATTGTTTCTCTTTTAATGCTTTTATCAAGGGAAGAAATTACTTTATTTTTGAAACCACAGCTGAGGAGTAATCACTGTCAAATTTAATTACTGTATCTTGATATTTAATAGGTGAGTTAGTCCAGGCAGTTTTTAAAATGAGTTCTTTATCCCGACTAGAGAAAAGTCTCACTATTATAGATCTTGGCTTAGTTTTTGTTGCATCAAGGTTTTCTGAGAAATGTATGGATCTGTGAGCATGTTCAATGTCATAAGAGAGTGATTCCGGTAAATTTAGTGCGGAAGATATCCAGGATGTGAGGAAATTAATTATGTTGTCTCCCTCACTTTTCTCCGGTAGTCCATAAATCCTGTTGTTCCTCCTTGATCTGTTTTCCAGGTCATCTATTTTGTCTAATAAATAAGCATTTTGTTTTAGTAAAATATTGTGTTTGGTGTTCTTCCTCAGAGAGTCTAGTTTCCATATCATTTAACGTTTTTTCCATTGCAGATATTTGTTCTTTTTGTTGCATAATAATTTCCTGAAGTTGTTGCAGTTGTTGGGAACATTTATCTTTAAGAGAATCCAATTTATTGTCCGTGTTGTCGATTTTTAGTGATAAATCGTAGATGTTTGATAACAGAGAATATAGTTCCTTTTTAAGAGAAGAATCCTGTGAAGAGCTTTTTGTATGACTCATTCCAAACAGCTGAGAGAGATGTTCTTGTATAGTTGAAATTGACAGGAATTATTAAATGTCTATTGCTAAAAGGTGATTTAATGGATGTCCAAATGTTCTTTAGTAATATTAATAATAAAATTATCCTTGAAATATTGTTTAAATCATAAAATTCCTGTCAGAAATATTTCTAAGGTAAGAGAACTAAAAGACTAAACTGCCACCAAGTCACCATCTTGGCCATGCCCCACCATATAATATTTTAATACTTGTTCCGTTACCATAAAAACTTTATCAGTTTCATGTATTTTTCAGTAAAACCGTCTTTATTAGAGCCACTCACAAGACTTTCACCTTACAACCACTCCCTGTGGGAAAAGCAAGATTTTTATCAGTTCCCCCTTTATAATTCAGCTTTATCATCAGTGTAGTGCCTGCTAATCTACACATATAAACACAGATGACACACACATGCACGCACACACACACACACACACACACACACACACACACACACACACACACACACACACACACACACACACACACACACAGACACACACACACACACACACACACACACACACACACACGCACGCACACACACACACACACACACACACACACACACACACACACACACACACACACACACACAAACACACACACACATGTGCTGTCCAGGACTTAACATCTCCATTCCTTATGTCTAAGTAAATTTGTTTTATATTACAAACTATTTTGCTTTCATCTTCCATACTTCAGTGAAGATGTATATGATGAGGCAGTTTTGATTTTACTGTTCCTTTTTTCAGCCTTTCTTTGTTATTGCATTTCTTACTGTTTCTTTCCACATATTTATTCTTGATGCCTCTATGGACATTCTTTTACGGTCTTCTATATCTTCCTTGTTGTTTACCATTCTTCTTTCCTTCCTTTTCCAAATGACAGCTCATATAAGTATCCAACATATATTTCCCCTAACTTAAGCTGTCAGAAAATCTTTTTCTGTTGCTAACTTTTTCATAGGACTTATAAGAGTACCAATACCCACCCTTGGGCTGATCTTTTTTCTCAAGGACTGAATTTAGTCCTGGGCTAAATTTCAGACTATCTATCCTGTCATTTAGGTTTAGCTTGATGAAAGATACTGAATCACATTTCAATCAGATCAGGATGCAGCCTAACCTACCTGATGTTTGCAGTGGGACAGATACTTGAAAAGAAGCTAGAATGAGGAAAGAGTTCAACTGGGTATTTCTAAACTCAGAGAAAGCATGTGACAAGGTCCAGAGAAAGCTGATTCGGGCAGTCTGCGACAGTTTGATGTGCAAGAAACATTACTAGAATTAGAACAGGCTATGTACTGGGACCCGGTGACACACATGTGAACAGTGTTTGGACTCACAGATGTGGTTTTAGTGGGAGTGGGTGTTCATCGAGCTTCAGCTCTGAGACCACTGCTGTTCATACTGGTGATGGACTACATTATCAATCAGTTTGGAGGGAACAGATCAACAAAGCTGCTGTATGCATATGATATGACATTACAGGAAGACTCTGAGTAAGAACTTCAGCAAATAACATGGGAATGCAATACAAAACTGAAGCTTTATGGGATGAAACTGAGTACAGATAAGGCAGATGTAATGACAGCAAACAGAGGAAATCAAAAGAGGCTAAAAATTGAGACAGAAGGGAAAATAGTGTAAAAGGCTATTAAGGATCTGCGAGGGGTGGTTAAGGAGAAGGAAGTTTGAATGAGGATGTCAAAGGTAGAATCAGAGGGGCTGAAGCCAACTAGCACACAGTTTCAGGAAAAATGCCAATGAAGCTGAAAACTAAGGTGAATAAAACAGTGGTGAAGCCAATACTGCTGTATGATACATAAAAATGAGGGTGAAGTCAAAGCAGTTGAGGACGCTAGAGATGATGGAGATGAAGTGCCTGAGATTGGTGATAGGATGTACACTGTGGGAAAGACGAAGAAATGAGGACATCAGAGCAGAATCACAAGAAGCTCCAACTGCAGAGACTGTAAAAGAGAACATATTATGGTGGTTCAGGTAAATGTGCAGAAGACAGTCTAGTGAAAAAGAGTTGGGACAGATGAATAAGGCAAGAGAAAATGAGGACATCCACCAAAGAGATCAGTGGATTGTAAGACAGAAGACCTGTGACAGGTATGCAAGCCTAAGTGTTGAAGAAGGTAGCAGAATGGCTTAGAATCAAAAAGGTGACAGTTGATGCCACACCCTGACTCTACACTGAAAATGATGATAAAGATGATGATGATTTCTTAACCTGCTGAGAGGTTTATTCCAGAGAATGGATAGGCACTTGTTGATGAATCTGCTGATACGCTGCATTTTATTTATCTACTGATGAAAATTTAGTTATCTGTTACTAGTGTTAGTTGTGCTTTTAGACTTACTGAGATACCATGACAGGAATGGACTGCATTCCTAAGTCAAAGTATGATTAAAGTTCATGAAATTGGTATTGTTCCACTCTTTGATGTTAGCCAAAAGTACTCTTCGCAGCATCCGCAATGTGCCCAGTAATTACTCCTTCTGCAATTCGTACGGTGTTACATGAATTGGTGACATATCTAAATCTTCTTCTTCCAGCTTTTCATAGTTAGGGGTCACCACAGTGGAACTCCAGTCTGCTAATTATTGGCAGTAGATTTGTACACTGCCGAGGTGCCAGCCCGACACCCAACCTTCAACAAAGGCACACCCATTCACGCATGTCTTTCAAACACCACTCGACTGTGGGGAGGACATGCAGACTCCACACAGAAGGTGCTCCAGCCAAGAATCAAACAGGAGAACCTCTTGCTGTGAGGTGACAATGCTACCGCTGCACCACCGCGGCTTTGGTAACATATCTAAATACAATTGTAAATTATTTTTTATAAGACCAATTGCTCCTACTACTATTGGAACTGTCTGGGTATCTTTCTTCCACATAGCTCTCATTTCTGCCTGAAGATCAAGGCATTTTATGACTTTGTGTCTCTCTGTACGCAAGACACTGTAGTCACTAGGAGTGGCGATTTCAATGATCAATGCTACTTTTGTTTTCTTTTCTTTGAAAACTATATCCGGTTTTCTAGCATCTATCTTTTGAACTGCTGGTATTGGTTGATCCCATGTGATATAAACTTCATCATTTTCTATGATTCTTTGTGGTTCATGTTTCCAGTGTTTTTCAGCCACTTCGATACCATAATGTTTGCACAATCTCCAGTGTAACAGTCTCGTTTCATTATTATGCATTTCAATTTACAGTTAGTGTATCACAACCAGCAACAAGGTATGTGACTGTTTCCAATTTGGTTTTACAAAACCTACATATGTCCGTTTCTCCCTCATGTTCAATGGACTTTATAAACCAGTGTGCACGTAGCCCATTATCTTGGGCTGCCAATATTAGCCTTTCATTTCACTGATGTAAATTCATCTCTTCTTAACCATTCCTGCGTTTGATCTTGATCAACGTGAGGCTCTTCCAGAAGTTTTCTACACTTGCAACTTTATTTATGTTTTTTTCCACATTTCTTGCCTTGTCATCCGGTCCTTCACCTTATACTTTTTAGCACATTCAGTTGCTGCCTGGTTTTTATCTACTTCTGGTTTGATTTCCATTTCTGCTTGACGTCGATATGCTTCTGCTAAGTTAAGCTGAGATATCATCTTAGATTATTCTCCTCACATTTCAAAACTTTCACTACATTTGGATCTTGTGAGGTCAGTTGATATGTGTGAAGTTCCACAATTGCAGATCTATACATGTAATAAATTTCAAGGAGGCTCATCGCTCCTTTAGAACGGGGACTATATAATCTTGGTATACACTGATTTTTATAAATCATTTGGTGAGCGTGACACATCCTTCTTGTTTTAATATCCAGTCTATCCAACACTCTTTGGGGCCAGTCAGTCACTCCAAAATTATAAGTTAGGACAGGAAGAGCAAAATGATTTATGGCTTGGATCTTGTTCCTAGATGTCAATGCTGTTTTCAGGATTAATTTAAGTGTTCTAAAGTACTCCTTATTGAGCTTTATTAGCATTTGTTCATGTTTTATTGCTGATCCTTCATCAATTCCCAAGTATTTATGCACTCCCTCTTGCTCGAGTTCTTTTATATCGCATTCTTGTCCCAAACTGATGTGTTCCTGGTGCTGCAGTTTTCCATTTTTAAAGGTTGCATTTGCACATTTACCAAGACCAAATGGCATTCCAATATCATCTGAAAAAGTTTTGATAACCTGCAGCTGTGCTTTCAGTTCTTCATATGATGAGCTATACAGTTTTGAATCATAGACAAAAAGAAGATGAGAAGTCATTAGACTTTGCTGTTTTCTAGAAGCTAAATTGTCGCCATGGCCCAAGCTGTTAAGTAAACAGCTTAATGCATTAATAGCCAGGCAGAATAGCAAAGGTGATAGAGAGAGGGAGAGTCACTCTGGAATATCCCCCTTTGAACTTTTATCCTTGGGATAATAATAGGTCCTTTATCATGGCTTAATTGCAAAGTTGTCTGCCACTGTTTCATGGTTACTATAATGTAGTCAATCAGTGTAGGGTGTATCTTATACACTTTTAAGCACTCTTTTATCCATGAATGTGGGATACTATCATATGCTTTTTTGTATTCAATCCATGCCATACTTAGATTCTTCCCCTTCTTACAGTTTCTCCACTATAATTTAACAACAAATGATCCTTTGTTCCATATTACTTTCTTTTATTGCCCTTTTGTTCTACTGCCATAATTGAGTTTTCTTCTAAATGACTATAAACTCTGTCGGCGTCAATTCCTGTGTATAGTTTATACGTCGCTGGAAGACAAATTATTGGTCTATAATTTTTAGGGTAGCTTGCAGGTTCAGTCTTAAGTAAGAGCATTGTTTTTCCTGTTGTTAACCAGTGTGGTGTGTGTTTGGGGTGCACATAGAAATAGTTCTTACTCATGGCTAAATCCTTGTGCAAAAAAGTTAATACGTTAAGCCAAAAGTTAGGTACTGCATTTGGGCCTGGGATTTTCCAGTAAGACACTTTTCTCAACTTTGTTTCAATCTCTCTGGCTGTTATTTCATCCCATTTCATATCCTCTACCTTTAAACTTCTTATTCTTTCTTTTACTTCTTCTATCCATTTAGCATCTTTGTTATGTTCCACAGGATCTTCATAGATACTTTTCCAAAATGTATCCACTTCCTCTTTTTTTTGTTGTCTTTTTATTCCTTTTACCTTATTTCCCAGTTCTCTATAAAACTTTTTTGGGTCATCAATAAATTGCTTATTTTGGGTTTTTCCCTTATATTTATCTTCGTATCTTCTAAGTCTTTCCACCTGTTTTGAAATTTTTAATTTGGTATCTCCAATAGTGCATAATAGATCCCGGTCTGTTCTAATGCTGTGCATCGCTTTTAAAATATCTATCTTTCTTAGTATTTTTGTTGATCGATTCCCTCTTCTATAATCTTCTAACAATGACACTTCCTGTGTTAGCTGCTTTATAGTTTTCTCTATTCATTATTTCCATGATGGTATTCGCTTTCACCCCCTCTTTTCCTTGCTACCCTGTGTTCCTGTGGTAGAACTGTATCAGTTATTAATTTGGCAGCACAGTAATATATTATGTTTACTTCTGTTATATTGCATGGATCTATAGACAGTCCTAATTACTGTGTTCATTTGTTTTATCAAGCATCTGACTTTTGGGGTTTTATTAACCTTCTGCAGTCTATTTCTCTCATTGATCTTGCTATATCTGTCTTTGTCTATTAAATCAAGCAACTCTTCTCTTAACTCATTTTCTTCTGTACTGAGGGCACATCCCTTGTTTTCCATTTCCTGCGGGCATTTTATAGAAAGTTCTATAGCATCTTCCTGTGGCACATTCTCTTCAATTCCATCCTGTGTCATTTGTTGTTCTGTGATATGGGAACTCACTGGCCTATCACTCCTCAACATTGACTGCATCAGAGTTTCCACAGTTTCCTGTTCCTTTCCTTGCTATCTAGCTTCAAATGAACATTTATACTGGTTTCCTGTGGAAGGCTCCAAAATATCTTGATATGGCACCTGACCAATGGCTTCCTGTTCCACTGGTTTCCCCTTAATTTGGATATCCATTGCTCTTTCCTGTTGTGGTGTTTTCTATATTCGATTTACTACACTGAATCCTTCTCTTTGCAGCTGTTCCATAACCTCAGTTTCGATTTCTTTGACTTCTCCATTACTAATCTCTTTTTCTACTTTTCCTCTTAGTCTTCTTAATTTTTTGTATTGTAAAGTTTCCCATATCAGGATTCCTTTCCCTATATTTTTCTTCAAATATCTTTGGTGCTGCTCTTTTTCTATTGGTTAGTTTTGCTTTCTCCTTTGCATAACTATTACACCATATTAAATCTCTTTTCCTTTCCCCTGTCCATATTTCTTCTTCACGTCTCCTGATCTTCTTGCTTTTCCTTATTCTGGGGACTCACTCCATCATGCTGTGATGTAGTCTGTTTTAGACCTTCTACATTAAATCCTTCACTTTGCTGGCACTCTATAACTTCAACTTCTATTTCTTTAACTTCTGCTTTACTAATCATCTTTTCTACATTACATCTTTGTGCTCTTAATCTTTTTATTGCGAAATTTTCCATATCTGGATACCTTTACCTGTATTTCTCTTAGAATATCTTTGAGACTGTCTTCTCTACATTAGTTAACTTGGCTTTCTCCTTTGCATAAATATTGCACCATATCAAATCTCTCTTTCTTTCCCATGTCCATATTTCTTTTTTATATTTTTTCAAATATCTCTAGCTTTTGTTGTTTATATTTTCTCACTTCCTCAGATGCTTCTTTTTCCAAACAGATCAACATTTCTTGATCTATATACTGTTTTTCAAAAATCTGTTATATTAATAAATGCAAATTTTTATTTGAAGCTTCTGACAGTTTTTCCTGCGGAAGTATTTTTCTTTCCTCTAATTTCTCTTTTAATCGTTCTGTATATCTTGTGTCTGGAAATTCTGGGCTTTTTACATAATAGTAACAATACATAATTTCTTTCTTATCCTCAATAGTCTACTCTGTTGTCTTTATGGCTCTTCGTTGGCCAATCAATTTTTGTTGTTTTTGTGGACTGCCACTTCCTTCTACAACAAGGGGGGCATCCTCCCCCGAGCCTGTCCTGACCCCATTGTAGGAATGTTTCCATATTTTGAGGATTCTACACTGTCATTTTTTCCAGTCCTGGCACCAGTGTACCTACCAGAATTGGACACTTTTTTATTCCGGGTCTTATGCACCCAGCTGTCTTGTGCCCTTTGTGATCCATTTTATTTCTAGCCAATTTCCCTTTTTCTGCTCAAAATAACCTATCCTATTTGGTTATAGTTTGGCCTTACTCAGCCCATGGTCAATAATTACCCCTAATGAAAATAACTATCATACCTCAGATAATCTGAGGGTCTCATGCATGGGATAAATAATTTAGGAGCTGCATCTGTCCATTAGTAGTACAGGGGGCAGTCCTATGATGAATTTTCTTTTTCCCATCCATAGATCTTAGTTGTGCTTGAAAATGGAGTGGGGTGAACTTTGTTTATGTGGATGGAGAGTCTGTTCCACAGCAGCAATACCCTCTGAAAAATCTACCTATCTCTCCAAACCATTCTTTTGATGTTGCAGAAGAGGTATACATCCCTAGACCAAGTATTTCTGATGCCATTTGACTTGCTCATATCCAGTAAATCCATCAGTAGTGGATCAGAGGATACACTGGATGCCAGACACAGGTCATCTCTTAGCAGTCTGTAGGAGACAGAATATAGTGGCAGGGCTTTGAGTCAGTCCATGTAAGACATGTTGTTTAGACCTTGTATCCTTTTAATAAATTATCTCTGTGGGTGTTCTAGTTGTTGCATATGTGTGTGGGTGTCCTAGTTGTTGCATATGTCTAGACAGATACATGTCAAACAGGGATTATATTCAAGGACTGGCCTAATGAGAACTGAGTAAAAGAGGACAATGACTGTGGGCATCACATATTGGTATTGGCAGTGGAGGGATCATCACATGCTCACATATTGTTGAGCAGTAGTCTGTAAGCAGTGGTCACTAAAGAAGGTGTTTGTACTCTCAGCAGTCACATGGTAGACATTCAGAGTTTCATATCACAATAGTAGTTTTATTTATAAATTTTTTGTTAGCTTAGTTAGTCAGGGAAAGCAGGAAAATATGTTATCAGAGGATTATGGCAAGCTGACAAGGGCCCAGTCCTCTGAGATGTGTCAAGTCAAATGACTGGAGCATGCCAACCTGACTAAAGTGGAAATTATTGCAGCCTTAATCATAGCTACATCACAGACCAGCAACCCGGAAGACAATCAGACTGGGACTGGAGATGTACAGCTCTCAGAAACAGGATAATTCAACTTTTCCTAACAGGACTTAAAAATCCATCTGGAGGTAAAGAGACTTGAACTGGAGTCCAAACTTTTGGAATTAGACTCAGCAGAGAGACTGTGACATTTGAAGGTTGAAGCAGAATCAGCAGAGAGACTGCATCATTTGGAAGCCAAAGAAAATGAGAGGAAGAGGCAACATGAAAATGAAATGCTGACTCTTCGCCAGGGTCATGGAGGTAATAAGGAAGGTAGTAACCACACACCAGAAGCAATAAAGGTCAGTAAACTTCTTCCTCAGTACCCAAAAGGTGATAATTTTGATAGTTTTATTCATATATTTGAAAGAGTATGCAAACAGTATAAGGTTGACTGAGGGCCACCCAATTACTCCATGGTAAAGCTGCAACTGTTGTTTCTAAATTGTCTGAAAGTGATTGTCTAGATTATGATAAAGTGAAGCATTGTCTATTACAATGTTTTAAGTTAACATCTGAAGCTTACAGAAAAAAATTTAAGTGAGCATAGACTCAAGGCAGATGAAAGTGTATGTGACTATTTGCTGAGATAGGAACTTATTTTCATAGGTGAGTGAGTGGGTGTCAGATCACCACTTTTCAAGGGCTGGAAGATCTTTTCATGAGGGAACAAGCCCTTGGCACTTTGCCTGAGGACATGAACATCTGGTTGGCAGACAGGGAATGCAACTCTACAGATGAACTGGGGAAAAAGGGTAGCTATACCTAGCAAACAGGATGTCACTGCAAAGGAAAGGGATACCCAGTCCTGCACATGGATATAAGGGAACCCATGGTGGGCAGCCTAAACCATCGCAATGGAGTCCGTCAGTAACAGCAGAAGCCACTAGCTCAGGTACATGACCAGTATCAGGGGTTACATGTTTTAAATGTAAGTGGGGCCATGTAACATATAGATGTCCATGGAGACAAGTTGGGGTACAAAAGGTGGGGAAGCCAGCAAGTGGGAATAACAGAATGCCAGTGGTAAGTTTTCTAAGACAACAGGGGTACTAAATTACCAGCAGAGTTTATACCCAATCTTGGTGAATGGAAAACATGCCACTGCCAAGAGAGACACAGCCTCTGATATAACCATTGTGAAGCCTGCAGTGATTAAAGAGAAGCAGTACTTGCTTAGGCAGTCCACTCCAATCAGAACTTTAGGAGGGATCCCATTCCAAATGCCTATGGCCTATGGCCATGGTTCATCTTGACTGTGAGGGTGGAAAAGGAAGCAATCAAGTAGGTCTGTTTGAGGATATCCCTGCAGATGTCTTGACAGGGAATGATTTTGATAATGCAGTACCTTGTGTGCATGCAGTGACATGCAGTCAGGCTTGGAGACAGGCATGTGGGTCTGGTAGCGTGGGGCAAACCCAGGCAGACAGTACACCTGAAGCCAGGACTGGTGATGTGGCTAATTCAATGCAAAGCTACCCTGTAGCAGTGAGACTGAAGGTGAGCCATAGCTACTGCTGAATACTGATTCGCCCTTGGACAGAGTGACTGCAAAAGCAGAGGTGAATAGTAGTACCCAGGCTGACAATGAGGCACTGCTGTCAGAGGATACCAGACTTCCTGTGAAAGGGGAGCTGGGAAGAGTTATAAGGAGTGAGTTGAGACAGGCTCAGTTCTCAGACCCTACATTACAAGGCTTGAGGGCGGCAGCAAGGGAGGCACCTGATTCTCAAGGAAAAGGTGATTCTGTATACTGTAACAAAGGGTTACTGTATAGAGAGTGGATCCCTGAGGGAGGGCTAGAAGATGAGGTAATACAGCAGTTGGTAGTACCACAGCCTACCATCTGGCACATCTAGCCATAGCCGTTATATGGGTATAAAGCATACCAAGAGACGTATTATGCAGAACTTTTATTGGCCTTGGACTGCCAGGGATGTAACAGGGTACTGCAGGACCTGTGATTAGTGCTAAAAAGTAGACAAGGCAGGAGATAAGTTCAAAGCTCCTATGATGCCCTTTCCTGTGATTGAGGAGCAGTTTCTAGGGTAGCTATGGATATTGTGAGGTCTCTGAGTACCCCAAGTTCCACAGGGAAGAAGTATATCCTCGTGGCGGTAGAATATGCTGTCCTCCATCAAGACAGAGAAGGTAGTAAATGCTTTGCTAGAGATTTTCAGCAGGGTAGGTTTCCCAAGAGAAATACTGACTGACAGAGGTGCCAATTTCATATCATAACTGGTCTGTGAGAACTCTGTGGGGTGAAGCACCTAAAGGCAACCCCCTACCAGCTCCAGACTAACGGTCTTGTTTAGAGGTTAAACTCTATGCTAAAGACCATGCTACAGGCATTTGTAGACCAGTTTAAGAGAGAGTGGGACAACTATTTGCCTAATCTGTTGTTTGCATATAGGGAGGTGCCCCAGAAATCCACAGATTTTTCACCCTTTGAGTTGTTGTATGGGCATAGATGTTAAAGTTTATTGTTTGATTTAATCTCTGATAATCAGATATGGTTTAACAAGCACACAGATAATGCTCTTTCCAGAATCAGTCAAAAGCTAGGAAGTCATTCTTTCCTATAGTACTTGATTGTTTACTGATAATATGTATTTACCAGTTTCATATACATATATATATATATATATATATATATATATATATATATATATATATATATACACACCCTGCACATCTTTTAACTATCCTGTAGTAAGCCATAAACTGGAGCTGATTTACAAAAGAGTAGCTGAATTGGACATCAGTATAGAACTCACAACTGCTTAGCCCTTCATAACATCAGCTGGGTGGAGTTTAACAAAAAACTGTCTCTAGTTCAGTTATCATTGGCTCATAAACTTATATGGAGTGCAGTGTGTCTTGCTTCGATTGGCATTGTAGAATGAAACAGTACAAACAGATTACTCAGACCTAATACTGTGCATTTACTGTAGATTTCTACTACGAGGAATAACTATTAAGATTCTCATTAATGAATAAAAAGGGCCTGTTGCCATGGATATGAAGATCTCACATAAAAGCACTACTAAATGTCAGTAAGGTTGTCAGGAACACACACACTCTGCACACATCACACACAGTACAAAGTGGACACATAGACCCACATATGCTGAGGCACATAAATGTAACCTTCCTAAACCCCAAAGACCTAGATAACCAAGTAAGCCTACTGGGCACACAGTGTCCTTTCAGGAGTGACCCAGGAACAATGTCTGATTAAACATGTTCAAGATCTTATAGAAGGAAAACAAAAACTGAAGGAATAAAATTTTGCACCACAGGAATTACATCCCATAATGCAATGCATCAACTGCCAGACATTATCTAGTACATGTTAGCAAAGTGTGGCTGAAGCTGCATCATGGTAAAACATGCATCCCTACATAAGAAGGAATAAAAATAACATCCATGGCTACAGTGGACATGTCATGATGTTGTGAAATAGTACCTTATCATGTGACCGAAAACTGTGTTAAAGGCATTTTATCACCTATGTGCTAATTTAGAGATTACCTGCAATATTGTTTTTACTGATACAAATTTGATCTGTAGTCCTAATCTGTTGGTAGTTTTGACTACCTTGCAGGCCTATAAAGCTTCTATACTAATGTATTTTTCAAAATGATATGTAAAAGTTATTTTTAAATCTCTACATAGCTCTTCAACATATGTACAGGATGGACATGTCATGCCTACAGTCATTAACTCTGAAAAATCAATGGAATATCATACTTTTTTATACAGTTTAGTGACTTTTTTATTTGAGCTATTGTCCATAGTAATCTGTTAGGGCAGTTTTTTCTTCTTTTGTTGTCAACTGTTTCCTTTGTGTAGATCTTACCTTTTTGTTATAGACTACCCCCCGGGATTCATGAAGCTCGGCACAAGATGGTTTTAGCCTTGCGCCGAGCATCCTCCTTACAGATGGTGCAGCAGCACCATATGAATATTTATGAGGGCACACTGCTGCACCCTCGACGTGCACAGGAAACATGTGCGAGTGCAGGGGGCGTGTTTAAGTGCTCTTTGGAGGCGTAAACATGCCCCCACAGTTCCACAACCTACTATGCTTACTATTACAGCCCGCCTCTAATAGTTAGCAATTAAGTCAAGTGTCCGTGGATACTGAAATGTATGCTAAGCATACAAGAGTGTCCATGAACACTGAAATAAAATCAAAATAGTAAACACACAAGCACGTAGTGGAATGTTGAGCCCCGTCCATAGAACTATCGCAATTAGATTCCCCCGTGTCCCTATTTTACATTTGTATTGCTTCATTATTGAAAGTGTAAACAAAGCGCAGCATGTTTTGTGCATCTCCGCCCCATGCTTAGTGTAGCTTACACATCAAAATCATCCAAATAGAAAAGAATATGTGGAATCAATATTAATGCCAATAGTGTAGTGGTTAGAGCATCTGTCTAACGAAAAGGCATTCATGGTTTGAGTCCCACTAAAACAGCTATCATTTTCTATGTGGAATGTGTATATGAACATATTTATACATCATTTTGCTGTATAACTTACATAATATCATGTAAATGTGAACTGGAGTACTGCATGAAATATTTAACTAATGTCATTCAATTAAAGTGGTAGTGTAATGAATAAGGCACTAGTAAGCAGGTGTAAGCACAAATAAGCAGTAGTAAACATATATAAGTACCAGTAAGCAAGTCTAAGTGCATTTGCTTGGGTGTAAGCAGTGCCCAGCATAGAAAATGTATATAATTATGTAGATGTATGTGCATGTGTGTGTACAGATATATAATACATATATATATATATATATATATATATATATATATATATATATATATAGGTTCATAGGTTCATAGGTTCATACTAGGCTATCTGCCCTAGGGCATTTATAAGCCTAGCCAGAGTGTGTGTGGCTTTCACCACCCCTTAGGATGAGAATACTATACCCATTAGTTTGCTGTGCCTCTGTCCAGCAGTGATACAGAGATGATTCCCGGGGTAAACCTATGATCTCACATCCACTCGTCAAGATTTCTCTTGAACAGAGTCAGTGAGGGGCTCTGCCTCACATGGACTGGGATTCTGTTCCATAGTGTAGGAGTCTCTGGGTGATGAATCTGTCCCTCCAGCACGTCCTATTTATATCCGTGTTGAGGTTTAAGTCTCTTGCTCTTGTGGCTCTGGTGGATTTGGATTTTTCGAGGTGGAGCATGGCCAATAAAATCGGGTTGGACATGGCCTTGTATGTCAGGCACAGATCACCTCTGAGCAGACGGTATGCGACTGAATAGAGCTGGAGTTTCTTCAGTCGGGCATCGTATGACATATGTTTGAGCCTTTATCCTTTTGGTGAGGAACTTTTGGGGTCTTTCCAACTGCTGCAGGTGTCGGGTAAGGTACATTCGAATGGGGCGTTGTACTCAATCATTGGTCTGATAAGTGAAGAGTACAGGGGTACAATGACCTCTCCTGATCTGGATGTGAATCCCTTCATGATCAGGTGGGCAATGTAGAAGGTCTTCCTAACCACTTTGGCAATGTGAGTGTCAAAAGAGAGGTTACTGTCAACTTGGGTCCCCAGGTCCCTGATAACTTCTTCAGTGTTTAATGGATTACCACCTATGTGGTAATTAGGGGTTACCTTGTTTTTCCCAAAGGGTATGACTATACATTTTTGGCATTTAGCTTAAGGCCATGGCTCTGGCACCAGTTATCCATTTCTATGAGACCTCTCTGGAGGATGTCTGTGTCTGATGGAGTGTCAATTATGGTGCCCAGTTTGCAGTCATCTGCAAATTTTGTCAGCCACAATCCCCGTATGTTTGCCTGCATTTCAGAAAAATAAATGCCGAACAAGAGGGCCCAGGACTGAGCCCTGTGGGACACCGCTCGTGACCGGCTTAGAGTCTGACATGGCACCAGCAACTCTAACCCTGTGTGTTCTGTCCTTGAGCCAGTTTGCAACCCATCTTGTGACATATGGGTTTACATCTAAGCTGGTGAGCTTTTCTATGATGCCCGAGTGGGGTATTGTGTTGAACGCTTTTGCTAGGTCAAGGTAGGCTGTGTGAACTGCCTTACCCTCATCAATGGCCTTAGTGACTGTTTCAAAAAAGTCGACCAAGTTCAAGAGGCAGGATCTGCCCTTGACAAAGCCAAATTGGGTAGGATCCAGTGTCTGTAGGTCCCCAATGTCTTTATTTATGAGTTCCATTATGATCCTCTCCATAGCTTTGCAGACAAGGCTCATCAAGCTTATGGGCGGTAATTTCCAGGGTCCGTAGAAGCACCGCCTTTGTGGAGTGGGACCACAGTTGCCGACGCTATTCTTTGAGTGCATTATCCTGTAGTAAGGCTAAGATTAAACAGCAGCCTTATGTGTGGGTTTAGTTCCTCATTGAGTTTGTGTAGCACACAGCCGGGGACACCGTCTGGTCCCATTGATGCTGTGTTTTTTGCTTTAGAGAGAGCAGCTCTCACCTGGGCATCTGAGATGTTTGGGAGGCTAGACTCTGGTGGGATAGATATTTCTCCTTTTGGGGGGGGAGGAGAAATTTGCACTGAACCTGTCTGCCAGTATGTTGGCAATGTCTGTGGGTTCAGTGATTTTTTTATCATTTTGGACTAATTCTGAGCATATCTGGGAGTTTCCACCCAGGTTTCTAACATAGCTAAAGAAGGCTTTATGATTGTCTTGTGTCATTAGTGATTTTTCTCTCAAAGTTGGCCTTGGATGATTTTATGAGTGATCGTAGTTTTTGCTAGTATTGATCAGAGATGCCTTCCTTTAGGGATTTTGCTCTGTCATGTAGTAGCTTTCTCCTCTTGTTGTAGAGTTTGTTTATGGCTGGGGTCCACCAGACCAGGCGCCTGCCTTTGGTGGAAAGGGTCTTGATTTTATTAGGGATTGCTTGATCCATACATTCCTGGAGGTGCTCGTAGAAGGCATTTGTAAGGGTTTCAGCAGCGTGGGTTGTGGTTTCCACTGGCTCGGGGCCTTGAAGGATACCACTCCAGTCTTAAGAAGTGTGAAGTTTGCTTTTGAGAAGTTCTTCACTGTGGTCTTTTGCTGGGGTGGGGGCGATGTGGATCTCCAGTGAGATTCATTTATGGTCTGATCTCACCAATGAGGGATATACTTCGGTGTGGAGCATTTGTCCCCATGTTTGTGATGATCAGGTCTAGTATATTTTCTCCTCTTGTGGGAATGGTGACTAGTTGTTCCATAGCATTTGAGTTTATGAACTCAAGGAACCTTTGGGCTAGGGTGTTGGGGCTTGAGTAATGTTCCCAGTCTATGTTTGGGTAGTTGAAGTCACCCAATATGATGGTGTTTGGAGAGACATTCATACTCTCCAGTGTCTTCAGGAAGGCTGTGTGGGTTTCCTGAGTTTGAGAAGGTGGTCTGTAGCATGTTACAATCTGTAGGGCAGTTTTACCTATGGTTAATTGCACCTGGATGGTCTCCGATGCTTCGTGCGTTGCCACTAACCTGGAGGTGTGGGTATCCTTTATGAATATGGATACTCCCCCTCCTTTTGTGGTTCGGTCCAGATTTTGGGGCCAGAAAGCATGATATGAGGTATAACCTGATAGTGCTGGGGTGCTCTCAGGAGCCTTGAACCAGGTTTCAGTAACAGCACAGACATTGATGTTCTCCATATATGAAGAATGAACGATGTAACACTAAAGCACACAAAAAGAATGAGAAGGGAATCAACAGCAACTCCAGTATTATTTAGTGCTGTCAGTGTATGTCATATCAAGCTGGGAAGAGGTGAGCAAAGCACTGCTACTCACACCACAGGCAGGATACTACATTGTCGATCTGCTAAGTCAACTTTACAAACAATCACAGGGTAATCCCTGGTGGGACTACCTAAAAATTGCTAGGATGGTTAGACCTCTGACCATTACACAAGCAAAGGCAGGTATGTTCAAGGACAAAATGGTGGGACACCCTGATGATACATGGGTTGGGACAATATACGTGTAGGGTTCCTAACGCTGGAGAGAAGGCAATGTGTGGAGGTGTGTAATGGCTGTGATAGCAACTGGAGAATGGATAGTTTGCATGTATGTGGAACTCGGGTGGGGTGGAGGAACCATGGGTATGAAATTATGGATCCAGGCGTGTCAGGGTTGGATGGCCTGGTTCTAACTGGACTGCCCCATGGAGGTCAGCGTGTTCATTATAAGTATATATGCATACACACATGCATACATCTATATGTAGAAGTACATCCTGTAACACATTCATTCCTTTTGCAGACATAAATAACATGAAAGTGCCCCTACAAACCTCAGCAGTAGATAGAATAATAGGTTGTGCCTAAGAGGGAAGGGACAAATCTGCAAAAATGCTGAAGTGTGTACAATGTCCAAAGTCAGTGCTGTTCTCAAAAAATCAAATGTGAGGACTTTCTCACACATGGAATCATTCCTGTGATCTGCCTGCTACGGCAACACCAATCACTAAACCAGTCCTATTTGTAATATAATTTCACCGAACATGTACGTTATTAGCTCTCATTTGTAACTTGTGCGTTACCACATAGTCATAGTTATTAATTTATTGTAGTGTCATGTTAACGGAAGTAATGATGTAATGAAGTATAGAGTCTAATCTTTAGATAAAGACGTGTTTCCTAGGTGGGACAACCCACAAATTGTGAATTGTGTCCTACTGGTCACTCATTTCACCAATGTGTGTGGACTAATCTTTTGGAATGTCTGAGGATACGTGGAGTGAGTCAACCCATGGGATAGGTCTATAGGAGTAGGGAGTGGCCAATGTGTAGTGATGTGGATACACCGTGTATCCAACTGGAGAATGGATGACTGATGTGTCAGTGAAGTGTTGGGGTGGGTGTTTGGGGAACTAGGATCCATGGGTATATGGGTATATATGCAAATGAAGCAGCACAGCAATAGTGTAGTGGTTAGAGCATCCGCCTAACGAACAGACATTCCCATTCCGAATTCCACTGCAGCACATAACATTTTCCATTGGTAATCTGTATATGAACATATTTTGACATCTGTCTGCTGTATAACCTGCATAATAACAATTAAAAGTGAAAAAAACAAAGAAATCCAAATGGATAAACCACCACTCAACACTTAAAATAAGAAAAAAATAATAAAACAGCCACCAAGGACTAAACGTAGGTCTTCACTACTTTAATAAAACACAGAACCAAATAACTAAGCTCTTTCACCAGGCATAAACCGCTGGCCAGCCCACTGCTCCCCATAACTGGTTGTAGCATCCCCCTGCAGGCAGAATGGCTGGAGTGGGAGAAGTCACTCTCTTTAAAGCGCAGAGCTCGGGCATCCAAGAGTCCAAATTCATGGTATGGCACCTGGTAAAGCACCATGAAAGGAGACTACTGCAGGGCCAGTACCAGGGCTCACAGTACAAAACGGAGGCCTGGAACAGTCTTACCCATGACCTCACTAGTGCCACAGGTATCCCCCAGACTGGTGAGCAGGTCAGGCACCACCATGCAGACCTGAAGCAGCATAGGGGGGATGTCCTGGAACAGTGGATCCAGGAAGCAAGGCAGATGCAGAATGCCCCAGAACTGAGTAAGTACTCCTTCCACTACATAGTTAATAATTGCCTAACTTGTGTATACTATGGATAGGTATGGCTAAATATCACTGTACTTCTCTGACAGCTGCAGATGAGCATGCTGCTAACCTGCAAGCCAATGATGCTAGGCTGCAAAGGATGCATTGTGAGGCAGGTTAGTAAATAGCTTGCATGGACTGTCAACAAATAAATGTAAGAGCCTCAGAAAGTGTTGTACCAGTTTACAGATTTGTGTAATATGCTGCGAATAAAGGTGTAACCCCTGCATTGCTTCTGTTTACTCTGCAGTCGTATGTTGTTGTACTATTGCAGTTATTAAATAGTACTGTTGTAGTAAGCAGTGTTACCCACACCGTGGTATGCAGATAAAATGTGTAAGAAGTGCTGTATAACAATGTGGAAGTGCAAACAGGTCAGTCATATTAGACTAAATACATGCAAAGCCTCACAACAATTGCCTGATAGCATAGTGTACAGTGATCTTAACTGTAATGCTTTTGTCACACACAGCAGGGCTTTGGATCCCAGGAGTGCCAGTGAATTGCATGCATAATCATTCCACACAACTGCACACAGTTTGTTAGAATATTCAGAGAGAAAGTTGTATGCATATATACACTTAACAACTGTACAAATTATGCTAGAATGCTCATATAGAAAGCTATATGCATATTCATACCCCTCAACTGTTCCAATCTACCCAGTCAACTGTTCCAATCTGCCCAGTATGTCCTGATAAATGGCCCACATCACCTGCCTTTTGCCCTGTTCCTCTGACAAATTAGTGTGATGATCCAAGAAATGTTGGCATCTGTAAATGACATATAACTGATAGTCAGACTTGTACATAGTCAGAGGCTGCACATGCAAACATACCTGTCATCCCAGCATCTCACCCAAAGTGCATGACAGCAGTCAGCAGTCTCAAAACATGTTGAATTATACCTGCATCTTGTCAAGCCTGTACGTAAGACACAGGTCCCGTACATACTAAACTACAAACATACCACTTTACAATATAATGCCATTGGGTAGTGTAATAATACATGTAAGGGACAGACCACTGCAGTGACTATGAATGTTGTGTAAACTACAAGAATTTATTCATTGTTAATTGAACTCTCTCTCTCAGCCCTACCATATGTGCAAAAATAACCGATTTACACAACTCATTTGGTATGAGTACACTCCTAACCTTTGTTGGGACATATGTCTTATTGGTTTATAAATACTCACATCTGTTTCTATGCATGTGTCATGTTAAAATACCCCCATATTGGTGTCCTGTTGTAATCAATGAAACCTGCATGTTGTTGTAATGGCCACTGTTTACCCATATATGCATGTGTTCTGCCTGCTCTGCAACTATTTTATATTTGGTGCCCTGGGTAATGGGAATACCAACACATGCTGTTATAACTAATCGTGAATGCTGTTGACTATTACTAACCCATATCTGCCTTAAACATGCTGCAACATAGCTCATATGGAAGGCCGGTCCCAGAAGACCCACCAGTCCCACCTCAGCTGGCCATGGCACTGGGCACCAGCACATCTGGGGCCCAGCCTGGGAACTCCACATCTGTTGGCCCTGCACCACCTTCGGGTGGAACCGCCATAGGGGATGGGGCTCACCCCCCCCCGGGAGCAGGAGAGGACAGAGACCTGTCACCCGTGGTACTGTCCGGGCTGTGGTGCATAGGGAGCTTGACAGGGACATTTGAGACCGCCTATGAAAGCTTGAGGACCGAGTGGCACAACTAGAGGGTCAGCCTGCCCTTCCTACACAGCCCCCAGCACAGCCACCTTCATGGCTGTGAAGGTGCAGTGGTGACTGCCCGTGGGTGGGGACCTCAGTCCCACTGTATCCATTTGAGGGCTCATGGACTTGCAACTTCCAAACATCCCTCCCCGTCCAAGGTGCCCCCCCCCATATGTCATATACCACCTCTGTATGCATCTTGTTTGTCTTGTCTGCTATCCTACCCAACCTATCCTCCCTGATCATACCTACTCTCCTTCCCCAACATTTCACTCTCACCTAAAATTAAAAAAAAATAAGGGCAATCTGTTCCTGCAAAAAAAGCACACCCCATACATAGCTGTCCATTTCACACACATGTCCACTGGACACATGTAAACGTTTCTAATTGGCAACACAACATACTATTGTTGTCCTCACCCCTCTCTCAGGGTTGTGAATGTCCAAATGTACCACCAAATTTATTGCATATTCACAGCCATTGCTGTAGAAGAAATGGACAGCTATGGACCTTCCATACTCCCTTCCTGCACATCCCTAGCTAACTTGGCTACTGTCTTTCCCTCTTTGTGCCCCTTTTTCACCACTTTCCTATCAACTCTTTTTTCTTTTCTTTTACAGAAATCAGCATGGGGTAAGTGGGAGTAAGCACATTTAAGCAGCAGTGAGTGGGTTACAGCCTGTTTGCGTGGAGGTAAGCACTGCCTACACAGGTTAAGCAATCAAGAAGGTAACTGAGTGTAAGGAACTGTAACCAAAAGTAACCACTGCTTACCATCACGCAAACCGGTGCACACCCGTTCACAACTGCTTAAAAGTGCCTTAATCACTCCATATCCAACGGCCCTTGTTCTGCCCAGCAACAAAATAAACGGTCTCTGCAAGGCTCAAAACCAGGACCCTGCACACCACAGCCAAAGTGATTTACCACTAAGCCATGACAGATATACAGACATCAGATGTTATCACAAACATAGCATCCAGCGCAGTCATTCAACAGCATAGGAAATGTATTCCATTATGTAGATGTATGTCTGTGTGTTTATGTCCAGATTTATATATTTACATGCATATATATAGATATATATAGATATATCAAGAACATACCATGTGACAACAAAGCAGTACAAAAGAATGAAAAGGGAAACACCAGCAACTCCTGTATTATGTAGTGGTGTTGTCCTATGTAATATCAAGACTCCCTCAGACAGACATGTGTCATTAATACATGCAAACATCTGTACATTTCCCAAATACATTACTTTGAGCATTTCATTTACAGTAACAAAACAGTCCCTGTTCAATCATTATGTAAGAACAGTACTCTTGCAAGGTGCTGTGTGCAACATCACCCTCATTAAAAAGTTAAATGGGGTAACCATAGAGGGACCGGTAGTGTCTTGTGTACAATGGGGTCATCTGCATCATGTGTACCTGGAACCTTTAGGACTCATGTGCATACCAGGATCATGTGCCTGATAGAGGGGTGAGGACAACAGTAGTATGTTGTGATACAAGTTAAAAAGGTAACATATGTCCAGTGGACATGTGTGTGAAATGGACTGCTATGTATGGGTCAAAAGTTGTTCTGTGAACTGATTGGCCTTTTGTTTCCATTTTCATAAGGTGAGAGTGGGATGTTGGGGAAGGAGAGTAGGTATGCTCGTGGAGAATAGATTGGGTAGGTTGACAGACAAGACAGCATACATGGGCAGTATATAACACATGTGGGGGGATACACCTTGGACAGGGAGGGGTGTTTGGCAGTCACAAGCCCATGAGTCCCCAAATGGAAACCGTGGGATGGAGGTCCTCACCCATGGGCAGCCACCACTGCACCGTCACAATCACAAAGGTGGCTGTGCTGGGGTCTGTCTAGGAGGGGCAGGCTCACCCTCTAAATATGACACTCTGCCCTTGAGCTGGCGTAGCTGGCCTCAAAACCTCTTATTGAGCCCCCTGCACACCATGGCCTGGACTGTACAATGGCTGACAAGTTCCTGTTTGGACCTGCTCCTGGGGGGGGCAGGCCCCATCCTCAGTGGCGGTTCCAACAAAAGGTGGTGCAGAGCCAACAGAGGTGGAGGTCCAAGGCTGGGCCCCAGATGTGCTGTTGCCCAGTGCCATGGCCAGCTGAAATGGGACAGGTGGTTCCACGGGACCTCTAGTCCCATACAGCCTATGGTGTTGCAGTTTTAACACAGATAAGGCTTAGTAATAGTCAACAGCATTCAGGATTACTTATAACAGCATGCATAGATATTACCGTCAGCCCAAGACAACAGATGTCATACATTTGCAGAGGGAGCACAACACATGCATATATACTGCATGACATCTGTCCAAAGTGTCGATGACTTGTGACTGCAGCTATGAACATTGGCTCACTATTGGCATGTCACTATGATAACCTCAGACAGTGACTGTCATACCACAGTTTCATGTGATGTTTGTCCAGTCAGGGATGCGATGGCAGTAACTCTCATCACTGTCACCATGCACTGACTGCAGTCTTCACACTATGCTTCTGCAGTTCACAGATGCGTGTTCTGTGAGTAACACAAGAAACAAATGGATCCACACACTGACCAGTCCACAGATGACCCTACAGATGGGGGTTTCCTCACAAACAGAAGACTGTTTTGTCAGTTATCAAAACATGCAGACTAGCCATTACTACACACAACTTGTTAAATTGGCAGTAGTCTGAATGAAGCATAGCTACACTTATTCATGTCTGGCATATCACCCTTTTAGGCTGTTTTCCACTGTGTATGTCATTTGAGGAATATCCAGATTTCATTTGTGATGCTGTTTACCAAACACCAGATCCAGGTTCTAGTCACAGCGACTGTCATGGGCAAACACCAACATGATGTTCCTAGATATTGTACTGTGTTTCCATGCAACTGGCTATGGGAATGTCACCACAGCTGTTCCACATGCAGTTAGCTAGAGGAGGGCTGCAACTGGTGCAGAGG
Source organism: Protopterus annectens (assembly GCF_019279795.1). Lineage (NCBI taxonomy): Eukaryota > Metazoa > Chordata > Ceratodontiformes > Protopteridae > Protopterus > Protopterus annectens. The sequence goes on along the minus strand of NC_056732.1, from coordinate 1,467,883,278 downwards.
CCATCACCTGATCATGACCATCACTCACAAAACACAAGTTGCTGCTGAGCAGGTGTATATCTCCACATCCACCAGAGTGTGTGTGTGTGAGGGACAGACAGAGGCAAAGTACATCAGAGAAGGGCTGGGAGACTAAAACCTAAGCATAGTCTGTCACACACCTACTGGTACAGGGGTTCAAACCCCTGACTGACTAGCCATTACTATTACAAGTGCATGCAGTTACTCCATGTGCCACATAGCTGACATGTTGGTGTGCTGTAAGGACATATATGTGTGCTGGTGAGTGACATCTGCAACAGAGATATAGTAGACATACATTAGGTGTAGCACACATGGCTGTCCACATGAACAGATGTCATTGTCAACACAACCACACTCTCTAAGGGACTCAGACACATTGGCACATTTTGGCAGGCTCACAAATACACTTACTAACCACTTAGTTTGCCACACTACAGTAATGCACAGGTATTACATGCACCACAGGGGTTATCCTGAGGTTCTATGGGCTAGGGCATGTGAACATGTCTGACATCAGCCATTATGCCAATGGGAGTTATACTGGGTGTGACTGTGGTTGGGAACATCATACACCACACGCAGACACAAGGTACCAGTACTGACATGCATGTGTGCATTGATTCATGAGTGTGTAGTGGTTGGCTGTGCAAGATGGCTTTACAAGGCTGGATGAGGGGTAATCCTTTGCATCAGGCCACCTGACAATAGTCTGCATTGTGGTTCAGGGTGTAGTGTCTGCAATGTCCCACACAGATGGGTATTGCATTAACTGTCCTGTCATCCTGGTTATCATTGTGTGTGGCCATTGCTTTGCAATGCATGCAATGCCTGTGTTTGATAGTCCTTGACATGGACATTGCCTGGGATGTGCAGGTCCCACATTAATGTACAGTGACATGTTTAAGTGTACCTGGTTTGCCTGGCACATGTTGTGTACACAGACTGTTATCATCAGATGTGCCAATCCAAAACCACTTACAACTGCTTAATAGGGCTTTAACCAACCTGCATCCGACAGCCCTTGTTCTGTCCCTCAAAATAAATTAACAGCCCTTGAACCCTGACCATGAACACCACAGTCACTGACTTTACCACTAAGGCATCTGAGATTTGTACCAATGTTATGGTGTTTAGAATATACATTTTACTACGGGCATTCCTCACTGCTGAAAACAAATGTGACAGTCAGTTGGTGTACATATGTATGATACATGTTAATGTTCATATGTTTGTGAAATTAGGTGTTGCAATGTGACATGACAGGGTGTATTATGAATGAGAAAGGTTCTTGTTTTGTGTCCTTTTTATATTGTCCCCATACTCCATGTATACCCCTCCAGTTCACTTATTGAACATCCAACCCAGGCTCTCCTTGATGCATAATTTCATTGCCCATCATTCCTCCCCCACCCAATCTCCACATACACAACAACCATCCCTTCTATGGTGAATTAAGTTAATATTAATAGTTATAATAGCAGAGCTGCATGTGTTTTGTGTACACTACAATTCCTTTGGATTGCTTCTGTGTCACAAAGTGTGTTCATAGATGTTTATATATATGGCTATAGATGTAACTATATATATATATATGTATATATATATATATATATATATATACACACATATATATATATATATATATATATATATATATATATATATATATATATATATATATATATATATGTGTGTGTGTGTGTGTGTGTGTGTGCAGACATCACTGACGTGTATGTATATATATATATATATATATATATATATATATATATATATATATATATATATATATATATATATATATATATATATATATATATATATATATATATATATATATATATATATATATATATATATATATATATATATATATATATATATATATATATTTATTTATATATATATATATATATATTTATATATATATATGTATATTTAGTATTATTTTTAACAGTTATACATATGTAGACTTATAGGTTCATAGGTTCATACTAGGCTATCTGCCCGAGGGCATTTATAAGCCTAGCCCATTGTTTTGTGGCTTACGCCACCCCTTTAGTACGGGGAACTATACCCATTATTTTGCTGTGCCTCTGTCGAGCAGTGACACTGAGGTAATTCCTGGGGTATATCTGCGATCTCCCATCCATTGGTCAAGATTTCTCTTGAACAAGGCCAGCGAGGTGCTCTGCCTCACATGTACCGGGATTTTGTTCCACAGCATAGGGAGTCTTTGGGTGATGAGTCTATCCCTCCAGCACGTCCTATTAATAGCTGTGTCGAGGTTTAAGTCTCCGCCCTTGTGGCTCTGATGGATCTAGATTTTTGAGGTGAAGCATATTCATCAAATCTGGGTTTGACATGGCCTTGTATGTTAGGCAAAGGTCACCTCTGAGCAAGTGGCGACTGAATAGAGCTGGAGTTCTTTCAGTCGGGCAGCATAGGACAGATTTTTGAGACCCTTTATCCTTTTGGTGAGGAACTTTTGTGGCCTCTCCAGCTGCTGCAAGTGTCGGGTCAGATACATTCCGAATGGGGCATTGTACTCAATCATTGGTCTGATGAGTGATGAGTAAAGGAGACTATGACCTCCCTTGATCTAGATGAGAATCCCTTCATGATAAGGTGGGCAATGTAGAAGGACTTCCTAACTACTTTAGCTACATGGGTGTCGAATGACAGACTACTATCAACCTGGGTCCCCAGGTCCCTGATAACTTCTTCTGTGCTCAGTGGATTGCCACCTATTAGGTAGCTAGGGGTAACCTTGTTTTTCCCGAAGGGTATGACTATGCATTTTTTGGCATTTAACTTTAGGCCGTGGCTCTGGCACCAGTTATCCGTTTCTGTGAGACCCTTCTGAAGGATATCTGTGTCAGATGTGTTTTCTACTATGGCGCCCAGTTTGCAGTCATATGTTATATATGTTGATTCACAAACTACAGTACATTACAATGTACTGCACATATGTACACAAAGTGACTGTCCCATTTGTGGTCAGTACTGTGGAATGCCTATAGTATAAGGTGTAGTCTAAAGACCCTGAAACATGTATACAGCTCAAATGACTTAGTGGTAAGTCCCATGACTATGGTGTGCATGGTCCAGGGTTCAACACCTGTGATGCTTTAAAAATGTGTTTTACTCCAGAATAAGGCTCATTTAAGCAGTTGTAAGCATGTTTAAAAGTGTTTCTTTGACATTAAAGCAGCAGTTAAACAAACTTTAAAACTTATAACCTATGCACGCAAACATGGCCACAACTGCTAACTATTCAGGACATATACATTTCAGTGAAGTAACATCTCACTATGTGCTTACATAACATTACATTCTCTGTTGACTTTACCCTCAAGCACACATGGGTATATATGGGTGTTTCAAATGTTTATTATACTGAAGAATACTACTTAGATATGCAAGCTGTGGTTAAGTTATACTTTTTAACCTGAAAAACATCTCTCACTTGGGATTTGAACCAGGAATGCACAGGTACTATGCAAATGCTGTAACCATTACACTATTGACATCAACGTTTCGTCTGCCTGTTTCCTATTTAGATGATTTCTATGTGTAAGCTAGGCTAAGCAAAGGACAGAGGCACCCAAACCCACTGAGCTTCACTTCCTCTTGAAATAAAAACATAACAAATGAAATGAAAGACTATAAATTAAATTCCTAACTACATTAGGCATAGCCCCTCACTGACACACTTCATGAGAAACCTTGATGTGTGAATGAGTAACAGAATATACACCCCTGGGATCATGTGTCCCAGAACCATACAGCCAGGGGGTGGAGGAGCCCCTCCAGATTTATAGCTGTAAGACCTGCTGGGGAAATTGAATTTTGTTGATGTTTCACATTAACATGCCCTCTTTAGATCATTAAGTGCTTCTATCACCCTCCGCCACCCTAGTCCTCAACAGCTTCAGGCAACTCCGCCTTGAATCACTTCATTGGCTATGCTTGACAGAGGCTCAGTTACTTCATCAATGGTGCAGAGAAAGCCAACACACTGTAGCTATGCTTCTAAATGCCCTTGGGCAGATAGCCTACTACCTATCTGTGAACCTCTAAAGTGCAGGTCATCACAGGCATAATATGTGAATAAACAGAGCTTTCAGATCACAATATGCAGTGAAAAATCACCATGTAGTCAGAAAACAGTTAAGTACAACAAGAACATACAGACCACTGATACTTAATCACTCCAAAAGCCTATCTGAGAAGCTAGAAGACTTGTATAAGTTTAAGGCTTTCTATTGCTTACCAGTAGGTTACCTACAGGAAAGATGAGAAACAAGCCCAGATGGGTAACATGCATGCAACAATACCATACCGGCTTGCATGTGTCAGCCTTAGGCCTTGGAATACTGGCCAAGGCTATTACCACCCACATGGTGCCATTTTTAGACAAGTCTCAAAGGTGATTCCCACCTCCGTAAACAGCACAATAGTGAAATCATTGAGGGATATGCTACTCAATGCAAGGGGTTGTAATCACAACATGCATGCACTCACAGCACTCCTCCGTATGGACAACGTCAACATCTGTGCAGTAACTGAGACCTGTTTTAAAGCTCCTAAGAGCACACCAGCACTACCAGACTACAACCTATACCACACATTTCAGCCACAGAACATGGACTGACACAGACATGGAGGGGGTGTATCCATATTTATCAGGGATACCTACACCCTCAGGTTAGTGGGGCAGCATGATACCTCTGAGATTATCAATGTGCAGCTAACATTAGCCACAACTGCAATGCAAACTGTGGCCTGCTACAGATCACCCTCCATGACCCAGGACCACCACTCCTCCTACCTGGAGACAGTGGAAAACATGACAGTCCTACCGAAACCCTGGTATTGGTCGATGTCAACTACCCTACCATTAACTGGAAAATTTACTCAAGTACTCACTTCCAGGACCAGTGCTTCCTGGAATTTATCACCACATATGCCCTATGTCAGATGGTAAACTCCCTAATGAGAGGTGGAAACATACTAGAAGTGGTAATCACCAACATGGGCGACAGGTGCACCACAGCAGAGGTAAACCCGTCATTGGTTAGATCTCACCATGGACTATTCACTGATGATTTCCACACCCAACCATCTCCCCCACCCAAGGAAACCACAGTGAATACCTTTCCTACAGCTAAATTCACAGTACTAAAGACAGATGTGGGAGGATTCACAGCCTCCACGCTAATGGAAAACACTGCTCAAGATACAGAAAGATTTACAAATGCACTCTATAAGCACCTACAAGGATGTATGGATTGTGCCATCACTGGTAAACCAAGACTCTCTCCTAGACAAGGACACCAGTCTGGTGGACTCCTGTAATAAACAGGCTATACAACAGAAGTAGGACAGTAGTCCAGAAAAACAGCAAAATCCAAGAAGGGCAGACATCCGTGACCAGTATTAGTAAGAAACATAGGTCACTCATGAAATCATCCAAGGCTAACATCAACAGGAAAATAGGCAGGGATTCAAAAGATAACCACAAAGCCTTCTTTGGCTATGTCAAGGACATAAGTGGAAACACACAGATTTGCACTGTGCTGGTGCAATATAGCACAAAATATAATGACCCTACTGATATCGCCAACATCCTTGCAGATACACTCAGTGCAAACTTCACCCCCTAAAGAGCCCACAACAATACCCAGAAAGTACAGTATCCCAGACATCAGAGACACACAGGTGGAAATGGCCCTCTCAGATGGCAATGCACAGCATCAATGGAGGCAGATGGTGTCCCAGACTGCATCTTTCAAACACTAAAAGACAAACTAACCCCCCACCTAATTAAGCTTTTCAGCCTCAGCCTCTGCACAGGCTACATGCCCATACAATGGCACATAGCAACTGTTATTCCACTCCACCAAGCTGGAAACACAAGTGACCATGGTAACTACCATCCCTTAAGCCTGACTAGCCTGGTCTGCAAAGTTATGGAGCACATCCTCATGGCACTCATTGACAAAGACATCGGTAACCTCCAAACACTTGACCCAACCTAGGTCAGCTTGGTTGAGTGCATATCATGCCTACTGGACCTGTTTGACAACTTACAGACAGTCACCAAGATGTTAGATGAGGGGAGTGGTGGTTCACACATACTACCTGGACCTTGCCATGTCTTTTGACAACATTCCCCACTCAGGTATTATTGATAACCTCACCAACCTCTACATAAACCCATACATCACAGGATCAGTTGTCAACAGGCTTACACACAGAACCCACATGGTAAGATTAGCAGCCTCCAGGTCCCACTTTTAGCCAGTCACAACTGGTGTCCCACAGAACTCAGTCCTGGAACCCTTACTGTTCGGCATATACTTCTCAGAGGTACAGGCAAACACAGGTGGACTACGGTAGTCCATGTTTGGCAATGACTGCAAACTGGGAGCCATAACTGACAGTCCAGCTGACACAGACATTTTTCAAGGGACCTCACAGAGACTGACACATGGTGTCAAAGTCATGGACTGCAGCTAAGTGCCACAAACTACATGGTCATTCCATTTTGGAAAAACTAAACACCCACATATTAACACATAAGTGGCAGCCACTTTAATACAGATGAGGTAATAGGGTATCTGGGGACTAAGGTAGATAGTGATTTCTCCTTTGACAATCATATCTCCAAAGTAGTTAGGACATCCTTCTATGTAGGCCATCTGATTACTAAAGGGTTTGCATCTAGACATACTGAGGTTATAGTGCCCCTTTACTCATCACTCATCAGTCCCATCATAGAGTATAATAACCCATTTGGGATGTACCTCGGAAGACACTTCCAACAGCTGGAAGGGTCACGAACATACCTCGCCAAGAGGATTACTGGCCTCAAACATATGTCCTATGCAGCCAGACTGAATAAACTCCTGCTTTACTCAGTGGCATCTCGTTTACTCAGAGATGATCTCTGCTGGCCATCAAAGCCATGTCCAACTCAGGCTTAATGGATATGCATCACCTATGGGAGTCCATGTCACAGTGAGCCATAAGCTGTAGCGAGCTAAACCTTGCCACAACAATAACTAGAAGATTCTGGATGGACAGATTCCTGTCACAGAAACTCCCCATGCTTTGGAACTACATCCCTAATTATATTATACAGAGCCCCTCACAAACACTCCTCAAGAAAAACCTTGAAGAGTAGATGGGGAACAGTAGATATACCCCAGAGATCCCGCCATTGGCTCTGCTTCACAGAGGAACAGTTAATTAATTGATGGGGTGGCAAAAGTTGACACATTTTGGCTAGGCTTATGAATGCCCTCAGGCAGTTAGCCAAGTACCTACCTATGAACCTATGAATCTATACATACAGTATCAGCACATGCTGATAGCTTAATTTACTGTTCAGGTGTTGACTTACCTTGTGCCAATAGCAGTTGTGTGTGCAATAGTTGAGGGCTGCCTATGTTGGATGCACACAGTAGACTGCCTATACATGACAATTTACAGGTAGTCTTGTGTGTGTGCCATCCATTTTTTACTGTGTGTGCAGGTGTAGAAAGGTGTCAATCCCTAGGTGCCTACACTCTCAGTGTGTGTGCTATACATTCCCTCCTTGCCAAGGCATGGGCATACTGGGCATGCCTCCATCTGCCTACTGGGGCTGGCTCAGGGTGTTCGTGATCTGAGTACCTCTGTGCCTGTGGGGCCCTTGACAATGGTGGTGGGCTGTGAGGGCCTTCACCATTCTGTCCCTGCAGCAGCTGTTTCTGCAGGATCATATTGGGTAGCATGGCACATACTATGAAGATGTGGGCACATGTGCCTGGAGAGTACTGCAAGGCTCCATCAGATATGTCCAAGCAACAGAACCATGATTTAAGCATCCCAAACACACTCTCTATGATGATTCTGGCTTGTGAGTGTGCTTCATTATGGCATTCTTGCATTGATGTGTGCGCATTTCTGATAAGAGTCATCCACGGTGCCAGTACATAGCCAGCATCCCCCACCAGGTGGCCATATGGGATGTCCCCCCTGGCAAATACCTGATACAGCTGTGAGGCATGCCAGATGTGGGAGTCGCGATAGCTTCCAGGGGTGCCAGCACACACATCCATGATAATGCCCTGGGCATTGCACATGACCTGGCAGTTGATGGAGGGGTATCCCTTGCGGTTTATGTAGCGCCTACCCTGCTTACCGGGTGGTGGCTTGATGTGTATGTGCGTGCAGTCTATTGCACCCAGTACCTCTGGGCAATCTGCCACATGGTGGAAGAGATGCATATTGCTGGCCAACTCCTCCTGCATTCGGGGGAAGTATATGCTCATTGGCATGTGGTAACATGGCATCCAGGAACTGGTGAAGTACCCTGGATGCTGATGCCTGTGAGATCCCCATGATATCCCTAGTTGGCCTTTGAAAGGTACCTGTAGCTAGTATTCTCAGGTTTTCACATACCTTCGTATCCACTGGGATGGGTTCCCCTTTGTTTATTCTGGCTCTGAAACATGGCTGGCACAGCTCCACAAGTTGCTTTAGGGTGTTCCTGTCCACCCTGTAATGCTCTACTATCTCCAGATCATGTAGGCCCTGGTAGGTCACCCTTGGTATGAACACTCTTCTCCTCCTCTGGTGCCTGGGGTGGTTGTGAGCATCATCCTCCACACCACCTTCAGTCTCCAACACATGCTGGTGGATCAAAGCTATGGCAGCCCCTAACATGTACATATTAAAAGTTCCCTGTCTGTATACACCAATGGTGCAGAGTGTATGGGAATACACAAGTGTGTGTGAGGTGCTTTCACACTTTATACTATTGTGCTATGGATGCTGCTGATGTCATTGGGTGTGTATGAGCAATTCCAGCTGCAAGGTATCTTAATTATGGGTTAAGATGTGGGGCCTTTAGTGTGGAGTTATGCTTGCCTGCCTTGATTAATCTGTTGCCCTTTAATTCACTTTTATACCAGGATCCCCTCCCATTATTGGCATGCCTCCACCTGCCGTCTTTCTTGTTTTGTAATTTCCCTACCCAGCCATGTGTTGCAAAATGTGTCTTGTAGCTGATATAATGGAAATCTGCTTTGTTCTGCTGTGACACTTGACTGTTTTCTTTGCAGTACAGCCCCTCCCCTTTCCTGTTCTGCCTTGTTAGCTGTTGTCAATGGCCCACTGTAGGTTCCTAGGTGTTAATTAGTCATTTGTACTCCAATTTCCCTGCTGCAGCATTTCCTTATTCTTTTCCTATATCCTTCCTGTTTCAGCTCTGGTGCATGCCATGCAAACCCGTTTACTGAGTTTAAGTGTGTTTTAATCTCCGTTCACATGCATATTCAGTTACCTTGTGTGCTCTCAGCTAAGCAAAGCTATAGCCAGTTCAACACACCCCTTTCCTGCAGCTTTGCTTAGCTGCGGGACACTAGATTAACAATGCTCCAATCTGCTTACAGCAAAGGTGACACACCTCTCTCTTGATGTAATTTCTATCTTAAGGGTCCACCTCAGTGTTATAACGCTACGCTGTGAGATGCATCCTTACACCAGCGGGGAATCTATGATTCACTATTACTCCTCTCATTTGTATGGCATTGCCTACTCATTCCTAGCTACCACGCAAAACACTGTCACAGCCCCTTAGCAACCCTTGCACCATGGTGTGGTGTAACATGCCTGCCATTGACTATTATGGGGAAATCATGATATGTGTTACATTGCAGTTTTATTCTATATTTTTCTATTTTCCTTGCGATCCGGTTTGTGCGCCGCTGCCCTGCTCTTAAACTTCTCAATAGTACGATAAATTAAATTAAATGTTCTTTTTATATTTTGTACATTTTTTATGCCATTGGCTGTATATTTAGCCATTGACATATATTAACGACATAATACATGTGTTTGGCCAGCTGTCATGGCTCCGATTTTATGTTTGCAAAAATGTAAAATGTTTTTTAGGGTTTCCATTTCTGCATGCTTACACTACGCCTGCACCACTTCCTGGATTGCTAAATACCTTCATTTGCATGCTTCACTGCTGAAAATGGTGTAATTAGCATACAGGGGCCTGGAGCTGTGCAGGCGTAGCATACGCAGGTAGTGCACTTGAAAACAGCTCGTACCTGGATCGCTCGGTGGCCATATTTGGTGTTGGAATGCCAATGCTACTCCTGCACCTGGCGCAAGCTTCATGAATCCCGGGGCACCTTTTACAACCATTACTGTTTCAAATAAATATTAAGTATGTCTTTGCAATGTGTATTATTGTCTTACTTCACAACGGTTTATAACATATTGTTGTGTTGTAATGTCTCAATAAATGTTCTTGATGTTATTGAATTTATGTTTTTTTTTACTTTCTAGAGATTTTCTTGCAAGGACCCCAGTAAAAATAGACTGCCTGTTGAACATTCCCAATCAACAGATCTAAACATATAAATAAATGTTTCCAGAGTCAAACAAATTGCACAGAAGAAAAGGATATTTTTCAACACTTTGTTGTTTTCGTGGTATCACTGAAATTGCACCAGGAAAAAACTGAGGATTTTGTGTCACTGTTCCCCTGTTTGCTACCATGAAGCCAGTTAATATATTGGCAGAATTGTGTTGGAGCAGTATGAATGCATGTGTTAAATCAGTAATTCCATTATGTGGCATATTTGTTTGACATGAGTAAGCACTATCTATCATGTCACTATGCCAGTGCCATGACAGCTGCCCATCCCATTTTTGCATCCTGCACATGCCTCACAGACCACCAACCCTGTTTCCACATCTACTGTCATGGTACCCTCAATGACCAGCACCACTACATGTGTTGTGTGCACATTCTCCCTTTTAAACGGAGAAGATATAGACTTTATATACTACTTCGACAATCATGTAATGTCAGGTTGGTATGAAGATTACCTCCTAAATTCTCATCATATCCTCTGGACTGGTTACCTTGTTTTAACATAATGAATTCTTTTAGCGCTTCTGTCTGTGTGACCTTTTAACTTTTTGGTTTAGTTGTTAGTTGGGATATTTTGCAGACGCCTTAATGATCATGTACATCAGATAGGTTTAAAGACCCTGTGTTTCTAGAGTATAGCCAAACAGTCCACTTATGTTGTGCTGATGAGGTCATAAAAAGGCTGAAACATGCAAGTCCACAGCTAGTGGTGTTTGGCTTTGTTGACCTGAATCTGTCCATAAAGACAAGAAGAAAAGGTAAAAAGTCATGGACATTCAGAAGCCATATAGCCAAAACATTTAATGTCCTTAAGGGGTCATTTGCATACTTCCCATGGGCTTGTATTAAAGAAGGTTTAGAGTATCACACAGTGAAAACTCTTACTTGACTAGGTTTTTCTTATAGTTTTTACTAACTGGCTCTATAAATGAGGATGGTACCATCTCTCCTACCACTGCTGATAAGCATGGTAACTTAGAAACATTTTCTCCACACTTTAAAACTGGTGCAAAAATCATAAAAACTTTATTTTTCTTCATGATTTAATGTAGAGTGTGTGATGCAGACATATAAATTAAAAGAAGAGGCCAAACTAAACATTCAAGTATGGATGCTACTTCCCTATAACTATAATGTTCGGTCCTACAGTAAGAGGCAAACTTAAAATGAAAGCTTTTTTTCCACTTATTCTTCTTTCAGCTTTTTCCGGTTAGGGGTTGCCACAGCGGATCAGCTGTCTGCTCATGACTGGCAGTGTAGTTTTATGGTGTCGAGTTGCCAGCCTGGTGCCCAACCTTCTGTAGAAGGCACATGCACACACACACACACACACACACACACACACACACACACACACACACACACACACACACACACACACTCATGCCAAGGGCCAATTTAGTGTGTCCAATCCACCTACTGCATGTCTTTGGGATGTGGGAAGAAACCAGAGCACCAGGAGGAAACCCATGCAACCACAGGAAGGACATGCAGACTCCGTACAGAGGGCACCCCAAGCGAGGATTGAACCGGAGAACCTCTTGCTGTGAGGGGGCAAAGCTAACTGCTGCACCACCGTGGCCAACCAAGGCTTTTTTTCCACTACATAGTAAAAAAAATAATCCTATTACTAAAGCATTCCCTTAAACTACTGTGCATACCTTCTCACTGGTAAATGTATGCACTTTAAAAATCTATGCTATTTTTGTTCCATTTGTGTGATCACTAGGCAGCATGCAATTATTCATACTTAGCAACTGCACAAGTCCTGTGCATATGCACACACACACACACACACACACACACACACACACACACACACACACACACACACACACACACACACTCTGACAAAATGAAACTGCAAACTTGCTTTAACTGTATAATAGAAATAATTCTTTGCAAGGGTGAGAATTATGACTTAGATTTACTTTCTCCTAGTCTAAGCGTTTGAAAGCCCACAAGACCAAATATGGCTGGTCAGAAGTAAATCTCACCAGTAAAGAATATTAAGGGTACATGACAATGCACTCTTATAATAAACAATTCTTATTTATATTAAAACGTAATTTTAGATTCCATTAATAATTATAGATCCATCCCTCATATTCCAGGGGTGTAATAACCTCAACGTAATATGCACATCTACTTGGGCCCACAGTCATCACTGATTAACTCCCAAAACTTGCTGCTATGTGACAGATTAGGTTCCTCAACCTTAATTTGGGTTCTAGTGTACCCGTAGCCCCTCCCCCATGCTGACACACACACACACACACACACACACACACACACACACACACACACACACACACACACACACACACACACACACACACACACACGCACACACACACATATTCATATCAATCCCTGCAACAAGCAGAAATGACTAATGGTATCGTCTTTCGACAGGCTGTTAATAATATTGTTGTTGCACTCCTGAACATTGAAACCTCTGACTATTAAAGCTTATTGTTAGCTGACTATGATTATCATATGTTTCTGTCATCATAAATAAGGGTAGAAATATAAGAATATTTGTTTTTGTGTACTTTTCATCCATTGCTTCTAAAATGTTTTTATACCTGCATTACTTAGAGCAGTCTCCAAGTGATACAATGTGTGGTAGCAGCCAATATGCACACTGTTTTCTACACATACTGACGCGATTCCATGTACCACTTTTTACGTTGTAATATATTAGGCAAAATGCAAGACAAAGTCCTTTCCTTTTTGTCTTCATTGTTCCTTTGGATTCTTTTACTCTCACCTGGATATCACTAGTAACACAATGATAAGAAGAGTCTCAGGTAAGAGTGCAGAGTATAGCTGTATAGTGATCACCTTGTCCCATACATAAGTATGTCAGTGTTTTCGGGTATAAAATCAGTGGCAGCTTGAAACTAGAGCCCACAGCTTCTTAGTGCAGATGAATATGTGCTACCCACTGCATAGTAGTGATATCCAGCATTATATAAACCAACAAGTGATGCTCTTGTGAAATATATAGGGAAATCCTTACTGAGAACACCTACAGATGTGCAATTTGTTTTGTTGTTATGCATCTATAAATAATGGCATCATCTCTATTGTATGGTCAGAATGTAACAATTTTAATACATCATTTCCTACAGAAAAAGGTCATGATACATCTTGAAAATTGTTGTATTTCAAGTAATTTAATATGTCATTTCCTATCCATTTTAAAGGGATTTTTTCTTACTGTGTTGAAAAGTTGCTAACACAATTCTGTAGCTGTGTGCCAAGCACATTTAAAACAAATTTAGGGACTTTCTTGCAGACATTACCATTTCTCAGAAGTGTCATCTTTGTGTACTGGGGAATAAAGTTGCTTAGAGGAAAGTTACCCTGTTATGAGCATGTCTTTTGAGACTTGAAGTGATAGCTGTGCAAAGCAGAGGTACTGCAGATGTCGTGTGACAGGACAGATCACAGACTGCTGTTTAAAACTTCTAAATTCCAGCTCACCGCTCTGTGTGTTCTGGAAGTTAAAAAGCTGTTAAAAGCTTGTGTAAAGTGAATGCACTTGTGTAATTTATCACATCAGGGAAACTCAAGCCCCCTTCTTTAGACAGGGTGATTTAATCCTTAGAAGATATTTTATGTCTACTTGATTACCATATATATTTCCACATTTACTTCTGTATCTTAGAAAGGTAAGCAATGGAGAAGGGACTGCGATCTGTAACAGAAAATAATATAACTTTGGGCAATGTAGAATCTTTAGGTATTAAACCTGGCAAAAAGAAAAGCAAGACAAATGCACTAAAACAAACAAATCAGACCATAATACAAATAACTTTGAGGAAATGATTGAGACTGTGGATGGGTGCAATCCTATCCCTAAATATTTAGAGAACGTATCACACCATTTATACATCAACTGTTGATCCTTATAAGTTATATACTTCCTCATTTATAGGAAGATGCTAAATCTTTGAAGTATTACTTTGAGATATGCTACATCTTGAAAGCTAGAAAAAAAGTAAGAAGCATGTGAATATCCATTTAAGTTCATATTTAAAAAACTCCTAAAATCCTTGACTATTTGGTATACTCTTAGGGATGTGTTATCAATGAGGCAGTTTCCTTCACAAAGTGTACTATTATGCATTTCTTGGCATTGAGTTTTAAACTATGTATATGGCACCAGTTATCTGTCTGTATTAGCCCTTTCTGGTGGATATTAGTGTCCTGGAGGGATTCTATGACTGTCCCAGTTTGCAATCATCTGCAAACTTGGTCAACCAGAGGTCTTTGCCTTGACTTCTCAGAAGTAGATGCCAAATAGGAGAGGACAAAACACTGAGTCCTTAGAGACTCTGCTAGTAACCAGCCTCTTTTTAGAGGTGGACCCCCCCCCCCAATGCTAACTTCCTTGGTCCTATCTGAGAGACAACTGGTAATCCAATGTGTAACACAGGGTTTATGCCTAATTCCATGAATTTGGTTACAATGCCCATTTGGGGTATTATATCAAATGACCTTGTCAGGTCAAAGTAGGCAATATCACTACTCTGCCCTCTTCTATTTCCTTGGTGACCTTCTCAAAGAATTTTAACAGATTGAATAGGCATGATCTTCCCTTGACAAAACCAAATTGGGTTGGATCCAGTGCCTGGACAATTCCTATGCCATTATTAATCATTTCCATGATAATTCTTTCCATGGCTTTGCATATAAAAGTGGTCAGACTAATGGGTCTGTAGTTTCTGTGATCCATAAAGTCCACTGTTATGCAGAGGAATAACTGTTGCAGTTCTCCAGTCATGTAGCACAAAGTCTGACTGGAGAGTATGGTTAAATACTGACTCCAGTGGTCCTGCTAGGTTGTGTTTTATGCTATTTAAATGGCATCCTGGAATATTATCAGAGCCCATTGATGTGGTTTTCTTTGCCTTGGAGAGTGCATTTAAGATTGTTCCTTAGTGATGGCTTGGTGGGGTTATGTTGGATGGTATTTCTTGAAAGGTAACTGGGGCAGATGGGGACAGAATTAGAGCTGAGTTTGTCAGCCAGTAGGTTTGCTATATTTTTCAGCTACATGTAGGGTAGCTCCAGTCACAATTAGCTCTACAGATTGTTGTGTATAGCCTTTGAGGTTACAGACATAGCTAAATAAAGCCTTGTGGTTGTCCTTGACCTGGGAGGATATTTTAACTCAAAATTTGTTTAAACTGCTGATAGTATTTTTATGTTGCTAGGCATTGTATTTCATGAATTTTGGTATAACTTTCCTTCTTATGTTGTACGTCCTATTGATGCTTGGATTCCACCATGGTGGCTTGTGTTTCAAGTTTGTTCTGAGCTTATTTCTGGTAGGCACAGATGTGTCTATGAATTTATTAACATGATTATATAGAGTATCTGTGAACAATTCCACATAAGCAACTATGGGCTCCAAGTTTCAGGGAGGGGCTTGAAATTTTGTCTGGTTGTCACTTAATAATAGGAAGTTTGCCTTAGAATTGTTCCTAAATGCTACGGGGTTAGCCGAGGTCACATATTTTATTTTTTATCACATTTTATTAAACATTCTTTCAGGCAAATTTCTATCTGAATATCATCTTACTAACTATTCAACTAAAAATAATTATTTCCAATATGTACATGTTCATAAATATAACATTTATACAACATAAAACATGCAACCCATCATTCATTCATTTGATGCAGCACCATGTTAAATATTTCCATAATTGCTATTATTTTTTGGCAGGAAGTGGTTTGTTTTCTGCTTTTGATTTATCTGTTTCCAATTTATTATTCCAGTTTCTTTATCATGGACTTCTTGAAGAAGAAAAATGAGCTCTAAACACAATTGTGTATTACCATAACCTCAAATGCAATGGTCCTGGGACTGTTTCTTTTTGGCATGTGCTTCTCTGAAGTCAAGACCAACTTCACACCTCTGGCTGAACAGATTTGCAGATGATTGCAAATTAGGAGCAATCATAGAATCTCCCACCAATACTAATGTTTTCCAAGAAGGGCTGACACAGACAAATAACTGGTGTCAGAGCCATGAACTGAAACTAAATGCCAAGAAATGCATAATAGTATCTGTCACTCTTCCCTCTTAGTACAAATGACAAGCAGGTGGAGTAGTTTGTTTAAATGCTTTATTACATAAAAAACACATCAGAATGGCTAGCAGCATCATAAAATATAAACAAACTGATTAACAGACAGACCTTACAGACATACATGCTTACATCTCAACAGCTTAGTACAAAATGGCAGTCAGGCTCACACTCAATATTTATACACTTGTGCAAGCCCTTAGAGAGCATTACATCCAAGTGACACCTCCAGGTGCATCTGCAGTAAATTCTAAATATTGCTTGTTCATATTCGCATCAATAATTCCAAAACCATGCTATGTGTAAGGTTTTAAAATATTTCATTTTAAAGCTTACACAATGGCAAACAAGTGCATTACAATTTGACCTCTGTTTAGTGCAGGTAAAGAGATATTAAATGTTGTTTTATGATATTAATTTATATAGATATAATTTTCACATTTTTCTAAATATCTCAACAACCAAGTAACACACATAGAACTCCTTAGCCTCATATGAAAGTTCTCAGCTAGATGAATAAAATACTGCAGTGTTTGTTGTGTAACTTCAGTGGTTGCTGAGATATTGTAAGTTGTTTACAAAATATTACAAATGCAATAGTTACTGTGTTTACTATGACTTATAAAATTTGGTTTAAGACCTAGAACCTAAAGAATATTACTACTATAAAATAGTTTGTGCTGAAGTGTTTGCCATTTATACTTCTTTCATAATCCTTATGGTTCCAGAGATATGAATGTTTGTTTGAAATGTGAGGATCTAATTTGATTCTGTCAAAAGGCTTAGGTTCCACCCATTGGAAGTTATAGTGCAAACTTTCTGAACTCTGTTGGAGTGAATGAGTTAAAGACACACACACACACACACACACACACATTGATCTACATCCTCCCTCTGAAAAAGATTGCCCTTAAATGAAAATGACATTGGAGTTAGACATGCATTAATATAGACACTAGAAACAAACACAGTATTCATGTCCATGTTGCCGTGTATCTATAACATGGTCTGGAGATGCGACCAGATCTGGTAACATATTAATCAAAGGACTGGGTTTAGCAACAGCGACAGTCTTCAGTGAACAACTTGTATCAGGAACATCAGGATTCAGCATAGGAACAGGGATATTCACTGGAACGTGAACTGGAACTTTGGACAACTCACTCTGATAATAAAGAGTGTTTCTCACAGGCTATGTGCTGTGGTATAGGCTTGGACATAGGCACCAGAACCATAGAGCGAGGGGGAGGGAGCGCCCCTCCACTTTTACAGCTGCTAGGACCCATGCGTGTGTCGCATGAATTTTAAACACAAATGTGCGCGGGAAGAATTGCTGCCAGAGATACACCCACATTAAGGAAACTTCCTGCCAGAGTCACACAGTAAACACTGCCATTTATTTATTTATGTTTGTGAAACTGCTGCTGGGCTCCGTTATGCTTAAACTGTTGCTGGTAGGCATTATGTGCAAGCTGCTAGGCTCCATTATGTGTAAGCTGTTGGGCTCCATTATGTGTAAGCTGCTGAGCACCATTATGTGTAAGCTGCTGGGCTCCATTATGTGTAAGCTGCTGGGCACCATTATGTGTAAGCTGCTGGGCTCCATTATGTGTAAGCTGCTGCTGGGCTCTATTATATGTAAGCTGTTGGGCTCCGTTATGTGCAAGCTGCTGCTGCTGAGCTCCGTTATGTGTAAACTGCTGGGCTCTGTTATGTGTAAGATGCTGTGTGTGTGTGTGTGTGTGTGTGTGTGTGTGTGTGTGTGTGTGTGTGTGTGTGTGTGTGTGATAGTTTTCTAATAATTTCTCAAGGTAGTTGAGGCTATTTGTTCCAAAACAGCCATGAAGTAACAGGGCATCAGTTTGCTTTATTTTAAGTTATATATTTTTTTCTATCCTTCAGATCTAAAATAGCTTATAAGCTGGCTAGGATATTCCACACTTGGGGTTGTACTTTTAAGTGTTTGAAAAATGAATTACTCTGAAACCTGAACATAACTATCAAGACAGACTTTGCAATTGTGGATTAAGCTGTCATTAGAGAAGTACATGGACATCTACTCATTATTAGAATGTTCCATGATGATGTACTTTCTGTAGCCAAGGAGGCCACATGCATTGGTGTGTTAGATAGTTCTCAAGTGCAATAAAGAAAGGGTTGTATTGTTACTGGTTATTACTGGGCACCTATTTGTTTTTATAATTACACACACACACACACACACATACATATATATATATATATATATATATATATATATATATATACTATTTGTAACAGTTGCAGTAACTTTTATAAAAATTGGGAGTAAGTAGTAAATTGCAGGATTTGCTTACAATGTCAACATTTCAAAATCCAAGTTGCTGTAATTCAAAATATAGAAGAAAATAATTAATTGTAGTGTGCTGTAACAATTGCTTGGAAGACAGTGGTATCTTCATGGTTGAATGGATAAATGCTCTTGAGTTTGGGATAAGGTTACATAGAATAAAGGAAGATATAGTGGATAGTTCCCAAAATAGAAAAAAGCAAAATTTACTGGATGGAGTCAATAGCCACTCTACCCAATAAATGCCTCAGGCAATAACAGCATACGTTTTGTATTTCACAATCCATCAATTTCTATAAAGGCCATTTCCACTGCACAACATGTGGCAACAACTATTAGTGAACAAAGAAAGATGTAAGAAGTAATATATTAAAGAAAGAACACAGAAAGTCAAGAATATAACAAGGATCTGTTTAGTAACTGCAAGAATTTTGATACAGGTGCAGTTGTTTGGAAACAGGGAACAAATAGAAAGTCTTAAAAACAACTTTCAAAGAAAGAAAATCATGGGAAGAACATGTAAGATAATGCATCTCAGCATGATGTAATACAGCATTAGCATGTAAGATAATGCATCTCAGCATGATGTAATACAGCATTAGCATGTAAGATAACGCATCTCAGCATGATGTAATACAGCATTAGCATGTAAGATAACGCATCTCAGCATGATGTAATACAGCATTAGCATGTAAGATAACGCATCTCAGCATGATGTAATTATTAGCATGTGAGATAACGCATCTCAGCATGATGTAATACAGCATTCGTATGTAAGATATCGCATCTCAGCATGATGTAATACAGCATTAGCATGTAAGATAAAGCATCTCAGCATGATGTAATACAGCATTAGCATGTGAGATAACGCATCTCAGCATGATGTAATACAGCATCAGCATGTGAGATAACGCATCTCAGCATGATGTAATACAGCATTAGCATGTAAGATAATGCATCTCAGCATGATGTAATACAGCATTAGCATGTAAGATAATGCATCTCAGCATGATGTAATACAGCATTAGCATGTAAGATAATGCATCTCAGCATGATGTAATACAGCATTAGCATGTAAGATAATTCATCTCAGCATGATGTAATACAGCATTAGCATGTAAGATAACGCATCTCAGCATGATGTAATACAGCATTAGCATGTAAGATAACACATCTCAGCATGATGTAATACAGCATTAGCATGTAAGATAACGCATCTCAGCATGATGTAATACAGCATTAGCATGTGAGATAATGCATCTCAGCATGATGTAATACAGCATTAGCATGTAAGATAATGCATCTCAGCATGATGTAATACAGCATTAGCATGTAAGATAACGCATCTCAGCATGATGTAATACAGCATTAGCATGTAAGATAACACATCTCAGCATGATGTAATACAGCATTAGAAAATGAAAAAAAGAAAAAAGTGGCAGAGCCCAGACATCTTGTATAATCCTGTGTATGATAATACTCCAAGAGGAGTATTTAGCTGACCCATAGCAAAGAGTTGTAGTAAAGAAAAGTCACAGAATATAGAAATATAGAAGAAGGCCTAAAAAGTACTGACTCATTAAATAAAGAGATGTGCAATAACAGAAGCAAGATGGCAAAATATTAGAAAAGACTGTCACGGCACTAATGGATAGAGGCAGTTCCTAAATGCTGCATCCCTTACATGGATCTCCTCAAATTATCTATGGTATGATCACAGTTGTTCTCACTAGGGCTAATATACAATTATCAGCCATGGGATAGGTAAGCCCAATCAGAAAATGTTAATTCAAGCACCAAAAGTGAATTGGCTAAGCTTAAAATGTCCTCCATGTGAACCTATGTTGTGGTACTAAATAGTTATAAAAAATTGCCATTTTTAGATCACTAAGTTCTCCTCTCATCCTCCTACCCCCCAGACTTCAACAGCTTCTGGCACCTATGGGCTTGGACACTGGCATCAAATGTTTCCAATTCTGCCGAAATTCTATTCCTTGTGATTCCACAATGTACAGTCTTGATGCTGAGCAAATATTGTTCCTACTCCAATCCAATCATAACCTTTGGACGTTTGCATCCTTACCACCTCTCCCCCTCGTACTAGTGCAAGTGGTTTGCTGCTCTTATCATAATAAGACTTCTGGGCTAAATGCTTCTTCAACAGATTATTTTTCACTGACATGTTGTTCCTGACACATGGAACCAACAATTGACTACAACCTGGTAACATGGTTCTGGATTGTCTCAACAGAAGTCTCTAAGTAGGTGAACCAAGATGTTTATCACAAGGAATATTTTTGAAATTTAAAAGATTCAGGAAAACATCATTATTGTCTCATTTCGACTTCTCTAGTAATTGTTTTGCACTTTGAACTGCATGTTCTGCCAAATCATTTGACTGTGGATACTCTGGGCTACTGGTGACATGAGTAAAGTCCCACTCTTTGGCAAATCCTTTGAACTGTTGGCTTGTAAACTGTGTGTCACTGTCAGAAATAACTTTGTGCAGACTACCATGGACTGCAAAATGATGCTTCATCTAATGACAGTATTGGAAACTAGATTAGGAAGTGGTCAATCTTGAGCCAATTAGAATAAGAGTCTACTAACACCAAGTAATGTTGATCATTCCATTCGAAAATGTTGGTGGCTACTATCGACCAGGGTAGTTCAGGAATCTGGTTTAGTTGAAGTGGTTCTTTCTGTTGATGTGACTTAGTGCTATTACATACTGAAGAAGATGATAGCACTCTCTCTCAATATCCTGTGACATAGAAGGCCAAAATACTAGTCCTCTCACCCTTCTTTTAGTAGAGTCTGCTCCTGGTTGGCCACGATATAAGATAGGAATGTACTCTTGTTGCAAAGACTTTGGAACAATACATTTAGGACCTTTCAGGATAATACCATTGTCAGTCAAAATTGCATCTCTGTATGGAAAATAAGTTTGCACTTCTGGAGGTAAGCTAGATTGTTTTGATGGCCATCCTTGTTTGCTAAAGTGGTTGAGCTTCTGTAAAACTGAATCTGTGGTTGTCTGATTTCTTCAAGATGAGTGGAAGAAAAATTACTCACTTCCATGACTTCAAAATCAAGTTGCTCATTCTCATGCTGTTCAGTGGTTGATATGGGTGATCTGGATAATGTATCAGCAAGGTAAAGAAGTTTGCCTTTCTTGTAGGAAAGACTGAAATGATACTTATCCAATTTCAACATCATGCATTGCAGTCTGGATGGAGCTGTATGCATAGGCTTTCTCAAAATAGTGACTAGAGGTTGGTGGTCTGTTTCAATCTGGATAGGTCTACCATAAACATAATCATGGAACTTTGAACATGCAAATACAATTGCCAGAAGTTTCTTCTCTATCTGAGCATACTGCATTTCAGTTTGGGTTAGAGTTCTGGATGCATAGACGACGGGTTGACCCTCTTGTAAAATGACTGCACCTAGATCCAATTTCGAAGCATCACAAGGAATATTCAAAGCATCACAAGGAATATTTCTGAAATTTAAAAGATTCAGGAAAGAATAACTGGCTTGTGGACATCATAGTATCTGAGAGTTAGTAGACTGGCAATTCTCTGTTTCAGGACATCAAATACTCTCTGATGTTGTTCTAACCATGACCAGGATACATCTTTACACGTTAGCTCTCTAGTAACCATACCAAGAAAACATTGCAGGGCCTGAACATTGTCTAGAGCTGGCATCTTGAGAATGGCTATTTGTTTAGAAGGGTTTGGTCGTAAGCCTGAACTGGTAAATAAATGGCCAACATAAGTGACTTCTCAGAGCCGGAATTTCCATTTCTGTGGATTCAGCTTAAGATTCACTTGACATGCTCTTTCCAGAACTTTCCGTCATGCTCAGCTTACCATTACCTCCTACTAATATATCATCAACTATAATAGCACAGGGATACCCAGAAAAAATTTGCTCCATTGCACGCTGAAAGACTTCACTTGCAGAATTTAACCCAAATGGCATTCTCAAAAATCTGTACCTTCCAAACGGAGTACTGAAAGTGGTTAGCAATGAGGATTTCATGTCGAGCAAAATTTGCCAAAACAAACTCTTTGCATCTAGAACAGAAAAAAACAGTGGCATTTGGCAGAAGAGCAGCGACATCTTTGACTATACACATTGGATGATGAGGTCTTATCAGTGCCTTGTTTAAATCCCATCGATCAATATATATTCTGATGTCATCTGAGCTTTTCTTATGAGCTGCCACCGTGGAGGATACCCATTCAGTTGGTTCATATACTGGAGAAATCACACCTTGTAACACCATTTTATCTGGCTCAGCTGTGACTCTGTTCTGCATGGCTACTGGAATCTTCTGGGCTGGTCTGACAGCTGGGCTGACATCTGAGTCTAACTTCATGGAGTATACATCTGAAAGCTAACATGGTGGACTTTCTTGTTAAATATAAGCAGTCCCATTTTCAAACTGTCTCATCTCTGAGCCCTAATAATCACTGTATGTGCCTCTTGACCACATAAAATAACAAGTTGTAGCTTCTCCCAGCAGAATAACATGAAAGCACTACTGAACGTTCCATTTGAATTTCTTCACCATCATAAGCAACAAGCTTTGCCAAATCAAGCTTCTCACTAGCACATACTCTAGCAAATGTTTCTGCTGACATAACATTGCACTTTGAACCAGTGCCAAATTTGAGCTCTATAGGTCTTCTATTTATCCAAACAGTACAAAATACTTCATTCTTTGCCCATAATTCTACTGCACTGATAGACTATCAACATGAAAAGTAGGGTCACAGCTTTCTAATTGATCAGTTTGTTTCTTGGAATGTTCTCTTTTGATAAAAGAATGGGTGCTTTTTGATATACAAAACCTTTTGAAATGATTCCACTCATTACATTTGTGGCATTGTTGGCCAAAAGCTAAGCACTTTTCCCTTTTAGATTCATGATTTCCACCACAATTATGACAACTGACAATGACACTGGGTGACACCTGTCCAGCCCCACCCTTATGCTTGCTTGCTGACTCACTTTGGTGTATAATTGAGACTGTGCAAACTCTGGAACTTGCTAGAAAGCTCTGGGGTTTACAGAAAAGTGGGAAAAAAGCAAGATTTTTTTTGTTTTTTTGTTTTTTCAGAGATAGCAGAGGTTCACAAGTATCAACAAGTTATAACAGTGCAGTAAATGACCCCACACAAGAGTGCTAGGCCAAAGACAGATAAAATGCAAGTTTTGAGAAAAAAATGATTTTAAAAATAAGTGCAAACAGGAAATTCAGTAAACAGCTCTAGGTTGTGCTCTAAATACAGTTACTAATGCAGAAATCAAGTTTAACAAGCCAGAAAATGCTCAAAATAGGCGGCTATGCAGAAAAACTTAGCAAATAAACAGAGGAAAAATATTTAAAATCTCAAAAGTGGCTCCTTTCTTCTCTCAGCGTTTTCTCCTCTTGGTGGGTGCTTCATCAACAGCCAACAATCCTGAAAAGCTGAAACATGCAAGTCCACAGCTAGTGGTGTTTGGCTTTGTTGGCCTAAATCTGTCCATAAAGACTTAAGAAGAAAAAGTAAAAAGTCATGGACATTCAGAACCCATATAGCCAAAACATTTAATGTCCTTAAGGGGTCATTTGCATACTTCCCATGGGCTTGTATTAAAGAAGGTTTAGGGTATCACACAGTGAAAACTCTTACTTGACTAGGTTTTTCTTATAGTTTTTACTAACTGGCTCTATAAATGAGGATGGTACCATCTCTCCTACCACTGCTGATAAGCATGGTAACTTAGAACCATTTTCTCCACACTTTAAAACTGGTGCAAAAATCATACAAACTTTATTTTTCTTCATGATTTAATGTAGAGTGTGCAATGCAGAGATATAAATTAAAAGAAGAGGCCAGTTAGAAGGCCAAACTAAACATTCAAGTATGGATGCTACTTCCCTATAACTCTAACTATAATGTTCAGTCCTACAGTAAGAGGCAAACTTAAAATGAAAGCTTTTTTTCCACTTATTCTTCTTTCAGCTTTTCCCAGTTAGGGGTTGCCACAGTGGATCATCTGTCTGCTCATGACTGGCAGTGTAGTTTTATGATGTCGGGTTGCCAGCCTGGCGCCCAACCTTCTATAGAAGGCACACACACACACACACACACACACACACACACACACACACACACACACACACACACACACACACACACACACTCATACCAAAGGCCAATTTAGAGTGTCCAATCCACCTACTGCATGTCTTTGGGATGTGGGAAGAAACCGGAGCACTTGAAGGAAACCCATGCGACCACAGGAAGGACATGCAGACTCCGCAGAGAGGGCACCCCAGCTGAGGATTGAACCGGAGAACCTCTTGCTGTGAGGGGGCAAAGCTAACCGCTGCACCTCCACGGCCACCCAAGGCTTTTTTTCCACTACATTGTAAAAAAAATAATCCTATTACTAAAGCATTCCCTTAAACTACTGTGCATACCTTCTCACTGGTGAATGTATGCACTTTAAAAATCTATGTTATTTCTGTCCCATTTGTGGGATCACTAGGCAGCATGCAATTATTCATATACAAGTCCTGTGCATTTGCGCACACATACACACACACACACAAACACACACACACACACACACACACACACACACACACACACACACACACACACACACACACACACAGTCTGACAAAATTAAACTGCAAACTTGCTTTAACTGTGTAATAGAAATAATTCTTTGCAAGGGTGGGAATTATGACTTAGATTTATTTTCTCCTAGTCTAAGCGTTTGAAAGCCCACAAGACCAAATATGGCTAGTCAGAAGTAAATCTCACCAGTAAAGAATATTAAGGGTACATGACAATGCACTCTTATAATAAACAATTCTTATTTATATTAAAACGTAATTTTAGATTCCATTAATAATTATAGATCCATCCCTCATATTCCAGGGGTTACAGTTCCTGCCATGCGCTTGGGCCTGTTTCTTTTAACCATGTGCTGCATGCTATCAGCATGGGCTCGAGAAGTTACTGGAAGCATGCGTTTCTCATTTGTAACTATATTTGTGTGCTTTTCTGTGAGATCATATATCTGACAAATCTTAATGGCCTTATTCAAAGTTAAATTACTGTCACAAAATAAAATCTTTCTCACAGCATCATCTTTAATACCACACATCAGTCTGTCTTTTATCAACTCATTAAATAGACTTCTTAGAAGAAGTTCTAAGACTATTATTAAAAAGAATGAAAGTGTTAAAGTTGTAGTCTGGTTGTTTTCCTTGGTGGCCTTACTAGTCATTTGTCTGTTTACTTTGTTTTGTGTGTGGTTGGAGTTTCATTTTTTATCAACGTATCCCTTAAATCACCAAATCTGCACGTTTTAGCTCTGTTTCTCAAGTCAGTTATGTATGCTGCAAAAGTTTCACCAGGCTTTTGATACCTTTAAAAGTTTTTCATGTGCGGGGGTTTTCTGGAGGCTTTAGGGGTCCCCATGTTGAAATTTGATGATCAGGTCAGAATGTTTTTCCCTCTTGTGGGAGTGGTAACAAGTTGTTCCATAGCATTTGAGTTTATAAATTCTAGGAACCTTTGGGCTAGGGTATTTGGAGCTAGAGTAATGCTCCCAGTCTATGTTTGGGTAGTTGAGTAAGCCCAATATAGCTGGTGTTTGGAGAGACCTTCCTTATTTTCCATTGAATTCTCAGAAGGCGAGTGGGGTTCCTGGGTTTTGGGAGGGTGGTCTGTAGCAGGCTATAAACTGGAAGGCAGTTTACCCACTGTTAGTTGCACATGGATAGTCTCTGATGCTTAGATTAGCTGCCACCAACCTGGAGGTGTGGGTATCTTTGATGAATATCGATACTCCCCCTCCTTTTGTGGTTGGGTCAAGAGTTTTGGGGCTTGAAAAGCATAATGGTATGAGGTGATGTAACCTGGTAGTGCTGGGGTGCTCTGGGGCCTTGAGACCCGAGTTTCTGTTACTCTGCCTGAATGTCGATCAATTCTCTCCATGCTCAGGAGAGTTTTGAGTCGTGCATCTTGAGGGTTTTAGGCGTCTGGCGTTGAGTAGCATTACTCTTAGTTTCTTATCGCTTGTGACCTTACTATGGAGGTGGGTTTGTCTTTGGAGCCTTGCCTAAAAGGCACTATGGGGGTAGCAAGAGCCTTTGCCAATATCCGAGAAAGCCCTAGAGGTGACAGGTTACAAAGCCGTCCCTAAGCTGAGAAGCATCGTTAGCTTAATCCAGCTGTATCATCCCCAGCAGGCGGGCATTGGATCCCCTTTGAAAGAGATGACACCAGTACTAGCAAGCCAATGGTGTTGAAATTGATCATCTGTGTCTTCATATTGTGGCATCATTCTTGGTGAGGGTAAGATGCTGGAGTCAAAGGGTTATAGTCGCCTGACCCTGGGCTACATGCTCAGGAAACTCCTTTATGTCTCTTTTCATCAAAGGTCCCAGGGAGAGGTACATCTCAGGTCATTCCACACCAGCATGGACAATGATTGGAGTCATATTGACTGTACTTGCCTTACCGGTGACACTGAGTGCTTGTGTGTTATGTGTAGCGGATCCTAGCGCCCGACAGGCTGCTCACCCGTGACCCTCCTTGTTCAGCCCGAGGTGGCTGGGGCGTCAGTGTGCCTAAACGATGAGTCACTCTATTACAAGTGTATCCAGGTGTGTTGTTTTAGTCTTAAGGGCCAGCTGACTGTGCGGCTACACTGGCTTTGTGAGATATATGTGTTTACTTGCGATGTTTTGTTTTGGGAGTAGCGATTTGCTTGGGTGTCTGCTTTGGAGGTACCTCTGCTGCTTGGAGAGCAGATCTTTGATTCTAGAAGCCTCCGAGGTATGTTTTGACAGGTGTGTGTTTGGTTTGCTGTCGTGGTAAGGTCTATTTGGAGACTGGAATTGTAGTGAGAGTGTGGTTTCCTTCTCTCCTCCCTGACTGGATTATGCGTAGTACTGAGTTGAGATCTTAGCACTCCAGATTTGGCCACTGCCGGTTGCATCTCTCCCACATGTGTTGGGGCTGTTGGGAGGGAGGAGAGGGGTTATCTGTGTACATGAGGCCAGTTGTAACATTGCCTCAAGATTCCCAGATTCACAGCTGGAGCGGAGAGAGATTGACAAACTGACAGCTGGACATGCTAGAATAATGGCCAAATTCCTTAATAATTGAAAACAGGGCCAGTGGGGAGTAGAGGGTGTAGTGCTTTTAATTTTTAGTGCTGACTTATATAATTTGGCTGCTTGCGCCAAGTGCCAGGTAACTTAAGTGCAATGTACAGGTAGCAAATGCAAAATAGCAAACAGGTTTTCTTTCAAGTGAAACAAGGAAATAAGTACAGTAAGCAATGCAGATATCACTGAAGTGATCCACAGAAGCGCTGAGAAGCGTATTAGGTGGAATTAGCATTCAAGAGTAACAACGGCAAAACCACAACGCTATAAACAAAGAAGCTAGATTCAGGCCTGTGGATCTAGTCTATGTACAGCAAACAAAGGTGTACCAATTTCAGTAAGATACAGTTCAAATGTTAGGCACTATAAACCTTTAACCAGAAATTCCCAGCTCAGAAGGGCAGAGTCAGCCTCTTCTCCACAGAGTGCAGACCACGAACCTTCTTAATGTAAAAATATATATATATATATATATATATATATATATATATATATATTATATATGCACATATAGTTCCCTTCACAAGTGAATGGCCACAATCTACGAAATTCCTTATAGTGAGACATGCCAGTAATGGAAGCTTGTTCTGTGTGAATGGGGAATGGCATACATAAAATGAGGTTTCCCTTTCTACACTGTAGTACAATCTCAGTTGGAATAAATATTAAGTACTTGGGGGTGTGTTGCCCCTGCTGACACTTTGTTTTGTGATTTTTTTGGCCCCAACTTCCTTTCACAAAGTCAGTTTCAGAAACTCAAGCATAGCCGATACCTTGTTTAGGAACTCTGAGCATTTGAAACTGTGAAGAAGAGAACACCATATATATATATATATGTGTGTGTGTGTGTTTGTGTTTATCAGTAAATCTAATAAAGGCCTTTTTTGTTGATCTAACCTTTAAATTTCACTTTTTTTTTTTTTTTTTGAGTTTTCATCATAGCCTTTGCCAGTCTAATCTTCACTATAGACTAATAGTTTTAGAGGCAAACTGTCTGTCTCTAGCTGACCCTGACCTTTTCCAGTCCACTCCACTTGTACAAGTGTTTATCAAGCCTCAGCACTTGGACTTTTATTTGATTATTTACATAAACTAATTCATCTTGCACTACTTAGAAATATACATATTGTTTTACACACAAATTATGAAGGCTGTCTCATGTCTGATGTACCAACATAAGAAAATAGTAAAATTTAACACTAGTTCTCTCCAGGTGACACATGATCATACTACGGAAAAGCCATCTCCACTGAGTGTAGGGTACTCCAGGTAACCTGGGTTTGATAAGCAGTTCAGGCATCTGCTGGAAGTGGCATGAAAGAGTTGCATGTGCTATGATGATGGGAGGTGGAGGTGGATCTATACCATCAGTGCCATTGTCCTTCAGGGAAGGGACTGTGGCACAGCACCTCAGAGTCCTTGTTGGGATGCTTGCAAGGATGCAAACCACTCTCATTACCTGAATGATGCTCTCGGGGTGGCTTTTGCCCCGCTTCTCTGCTGGGGATACCCCTGCATGGATGAATGAATGACCTCAAGTTTGATCAGGGAGAAGTTTGATGATTGTAAGCAGAGGGAAAAAGAGGCCTAGAAAAAGAGAGCTGCAGAAGAGAGAGAGAGAGAGAGAGAGAGGGCCGTGTTCTGTGATAGTCACTTCAAGAGTGCCTCTATTCAGATATGTTGGACTGTGGATTTATCTTCCCCTTTCTTTTCTTACACCTTTGTGATATTAAAGCCAGACTTGCTTTTTGAGCTAAAATTGCCTGAACACTGTAAAAAGGTTTTGAATGCTAACTGATGCTGTCCAGATATTTTAATATATTGAAGTAAATACATGGACTTGGTTTTATTTTTATCATTGTATTTTACATTTCTGTTATCCAGCTTGTGGTTGTTGCATTTTACATTTGCCTGTCTGCTCATTAACCAAGTAGAAATAATTTACTAGCTATGCAGTAATGATATGGGTGGCCTCTTTCAAATCAACCAAAACAAACATCAACAGCATACTTCATATGAAGCCTATACAATGATGCCTGTAGGGAACATTATGCTAATCTTGGTTTTGTAACTTTGTAGTGTATATGGAAATGAAATTTTGGGAACCTCTGGGAAGATAGCTTCTCCACTCTGGCCAGAAAACTATCAAACAATGCCAATTCATTATGGTCAATAACAGTGAGTGCTGACTACATTGTTAGATTGCTGTGATCACGTGAGATGGATATAAGAAGAGCTCAGCAACTGCTATTATGATAAAATCACAGTGAAGGTACATGGTTAAGCATTTTTCTACTTTTTGTTTTATATAAGTTTATAATCTGATTTATTTCTTAAGGAGTAGCTTAACATAGTCTTTCTAAGGCCTAGCCAGCCATATATGAGTCCACAAAGGAAAGGTAAATGCAAAACATATCAACAATTAAGAATGCGTAATCATCAGTATGTTTTAGAAGAAGATGGAAACCCAGTGTATCTGGAAAAAAATCACAAAACACAGTGGTAACATGTAGACTTCACTGGAAACAGAGAGTAGAGATCAAGTTTGGTTGATCTGAGGTAGAAACTTAACAAATAAGTCGCACAATAAATTTCTTTACTGAAGATCTTCAGCTCCTGATTGACACTTTCAGGACTAAGGCCTTGAAGAGTAGCTGGCAAGTAAAACGAAAGTAGTAGTATTCCTTGCAAAAGCTTGTCATGGAAGGAAAGAGGGCGCCAATAATGGGATCACTGGCCTGAAATCAACTGGTGGCTTGATTAACAAATCTCTACAGGGTTTACTCACAATTCTTGCTTATCCAGCTTCAGCGAAGTTTAGTCAGAGGTGAACAGACCATGGTAATTTCAGAAACTGTTAGTTTTATATCGATTCATTAAAGGTCAGTAGGGTGCTTAAAAATGATGGTAGAATGGCAGTCTAATGACATTTTAGTGAATAACCCCATCTAATCAGAGCCACTGTGTCTATCTGACACACTTTAGTTCATCACATTTTAGCTCTTCGACACCAGCATATAAACTATAAATTGGGGTGCACACACATTCGTGCAATGCATGTACCAAAATTAAAATAATATGAACAAATGTAAAACACTGATAATGTTATTGTCACTCCAATGTAGTTGCAATTTGGAGAAGGAGTGATCACTGTAAATCCTGTCTCCCTCTTTCTACAGTAGGCTGCAAGATCAGCTCACACATGAAGCAGTAATATATGAGTCCTATGATTTTGCTAGCATGTGAACTGAGGAACTTGAAAACAATCACAAGTGCATGTCAGTTCTCAAGTAATTGTGATAGAAGCTCAAGAGATCAAAACAACTACCTGTAATCCCATTTAATCAGTACTTCTTCCTTACAGGAATGAATTTGTCATTTGAAAAGATTTTGTTAAAGATCTAAACTGAGTGAAATGTCTTTTAATTAGGCATTATTTGGGAAATGTAGTTTATTGACAAAACCCATCTATGTGTCTCTGAGTAAAAGCATGTATCATTTAAGATAAGAGATTGCTACTGAAAAAAATAAACAATTTAAGTATTTCAAAATTTTAGCTAAAAATAATTGCATGCAAGTTTTAAGACACGTAGAAGATTGTGATTTAATGTTTAAAAGAAGCTTATTAGTCATAAAGTGATTAAGGATGTCAAACAGAAAGCCACATGTTTTTTAAGGAGAAATGAGAATGAGAAAGGTTCTAGTGGGCACTTATTTTAATGCCTAGTTATTTTATTGTGCATAATACAGGGCACTTTAATACAGATAGATCTCAAAATGTTTCTAATTGCACGAAAAGGCTTTTTCTTGCAGAAAATTGAACATTACTCTGGTGATTTTTTTTCTTCTAAATGCACTGCTTATGGTTTGCATTCCAAACACTACCGCAGTTCTAGCATTTTTGGGGGCATAGTTGAAAATCCCTGCCAGCTTGAAAACCCTGTTCATTTCATCACGAGTGAGAATGACTAGTCAGAATTGGGGTGGCCTGCCATACCCTGTGCAACAACATGTTTAATATTACAGTAAAGAATAGCCAAGATGGGGGGAGGGGTATCACATAAGTGCAGCAACACATTGCATTGCACTAGGACATGTACTCTCCCACAGAACTGTAGCTAGGCTATCTGGCACAATATGCAGTTCCCTGTTTGCCTCCCAACTCTTAACTGAGGACCAAAAAAAAAAAAAAGAGAGAAAAAAACTCTTCTACTCTGAAACTGTAGCAGACCACTTGCTACAAATATGACAAGTGACTTGCTACAGCAAAAGTACAACAGACAAATCACTTCAGTGCTTCAGCAGTAATTGCCAATAAAGTATCAGCATTCCTTTCTGAATGCTGGTACTGCGACTAATACCATATCTACCAGTCTTGTGCCCTAACACCTTGTGCCCTGGACATCCGACCCCTTCACTCCATCCTAGCTAAGTCTTTGTTCTCCCATATGCACTTATTGTACTGTGTGTTGCTGTGCACACATTCAGAAGGCAATCAGTGGCAAGATGCTTGCTCAGTACCAGAGAGATAGCACACATTATCTCAGTCTGTTTCTTTCCCATCATAGAAATAAAAGAGCTGGTCATGGGCCATTTAACCTTCCCTCAGCATGGCCAATTCTCAGTCATTTGGTCACTACTAAATGCCTGATTACAAATGTGTCTGTGAACATATTGGACAAGCAATGCACCCTTTTGTGTGGCACACTGATTTGGTCATGTCTACGTTGTGCAAGGAATGAGTATTAAATTTGTATTATGTCTGAAATGGCCAGGCAGTCAAACTTTATTTACTAAGTATTGTGTGTCTAAATATATTGTTTTGTATCAACAGTCATTTTCTAGGTTAATGCACTTCTTTGATATGTGCATGGTAAAACTGCAAGGAAGGAGGGAGGTGCTAATAATTAAGACCTTTATACAGCAGTTACTTCCCCCTGTACCTGTTTATCCTTCGATGCAGCTCAGGAATCCTAATGTTCCATTATTCAGTTGATGAAACCCAGTATGTGCAATGCTAGGCTTCTGTGATGGTATAGAGGGATAGAGCCCTGACTATGGCCTTGCAGACTTGAGTGCAATTAGTGGCTCATACTCTTGATGGAACTGGCTGTGAGGATGGCTGGTCCTAACCTGGGGTATGGTGGGGAGTCTACTCAAGGGATGTAGCAGTCCCTTTTGGGGGAAAAGGCAGAACCGTGACCTGAAGGAAGGTGTGGAGTACCATACTTGTGGGGGAAACTTCATTGGGCAAG
Source organism: Protopterus annectens (assembly GCF_019279795.1). NCBI lineage: Eukaryota > Metazoa > Chordata > Ceratodontiformes > Protopteridae > Protopterus > Protopterus annectens. Next base: position 1,467,849,926 of record NC_056732.1, on the reverse strand, counting down.
TGCAGAGGAACATGTAGCACTTGAGCAGTGGAAGGCATAGGCTCCTAGGTACTTCCCAGCTATTAATCTGTGAAGATCTTAAGAAGCCTAGCCTTATATTCTCATAGTAGCATTATGACTCCTGATGTGTTGCTGGTTACACTTAGGATCATAAGTTCATAGGTATATGCTAGGCTAACGACCTCCAGCACATTTCTAAACCTAGCTGTGCAATCCAACCCAGTTGTGTCCCTGTGTATCATGGGTGTTTATGTGGAAAAAGTATGTTAGTTAGGAAGTTGATAGATGTTATGTGGGTGGGGGTGTTCATTTGGGTAATAATGTCTGCCTTTGTCTATCAGTGAAAGGGGGCCAGGCCTGGGGGGAATTTCTGATTTCTCATCCATTGGTTAAGGTTGCACTTAAATAGGGATAGAGATGGACTTTGCTTCACATGGATAGGGAGCCCATTCCAGAGCATGGGGATCCTCTGAGACACATATCTGTCTTGCCAGCATGTCATAACTATGCAACAAGCAAAATTTAAATCTTTTAAGCTAGTGGTTCTGTTGCCCCTTTTTTACAGATATGTAAAAGGTCCATCATCCGGGCATGTCTTGTTTGCCAGGCATAGATCACCTCCACATCTCTCAACTGTACAGATTTTTTCAGAATGCCATATTTTTGCTTCATATTTCTGGTCCATTTTCCATAGAATTGTGATTTTCTGGCAAATTAGTGGCAATTGAAGTTAAAATAATGACCGGCGTTTGAGTTTCAGACTTCATACCCCCCAGAAAATGTATGCTGTTGCAAAACCTGTTACTCTATCAACTTTCTAAGTTCATAAAAGTGATATTTAAAAAATTTTCCTACTTTTGGGCATTTGTCCCACTTTAAGTTATGGCTTTGTCCAGATTTATTGCTCTAAGAGGTTGACAGGTATGATCACTTCTCAGTAATCTGTAGGAGATATAGTATAGATCTATGGCTTTCAATCCATGTAGGACAATGTGTTTATACCCTGGATTCTCCTTGTAAGGAATATTTGTGGGCATTCCAGCTGTGGCATATGTCTCATCAGGTGCAGGCCAAAGGGCCATGTCCTTACTTATAAGTTGGGTGACATAGAATGATTTTCTTACTGCTTTTGTCAAGCGTTGGTCAAATGCCAGATTACTGTTCACATATGTTCCCAGATCCCTGACAACCAGGTCAACTCTAAGGAGTGTCTTATCAGTGGAGTAATTACCCTGGGTAGCTGTCTTCCCAAAAAGCACTATAATGCATTTCTTGGCATTGCGTTTTAATCTGTGACTTTGGCAGCAGTCATTTGTCTGTGTTAGACCTCTTTGTAAAATGTTGGCATCATGGGGATTAATCTATGATCACCCCAATTTACAGTCATCTGTGAACGTGGTCAGCAAAAGGGCTTTGACATTAACCTTTACCTCTGAGAAGTAGATGCCAGATAGAAGTGGTCCAAGCATGAAGCCCTAAGGTACCCCACTGGTGGCCTGTATCTTAGTAGAGGTTGCATCACCAATCCTGACTTCCTGGATCCTGTCTGTGAACCAGCTTGCAATGCAGCAAGTTATTCAGAAGTTTATACTCAGTTCAGTGAGTTTGTCCAAAAACTATTTTCCCCTTTTTTTTTTTCCCCCCCGGGTATTTGGGACCTTTTTTTTTTTTTTTTGGGGGGGGGGGAATTTTTTCCCCTTTTTTAAGGGGGCCAGGGTCCCAGGGGGTAGGAATGGTTTTTTTTTCCCCCTTCCCAAAATTTTTCCCTTTTTTTTTAAAATTTTTCCATTGCCTTGGTTGACCCCTTTTTCCTTCAAAGAAGTCCCCAAAAACCCGGGTTTTATTAGGCTCTTGTTAATTAACTTATAAACCCTTTTCAATGTATTATTTTACAGCATGTTAATTTATTAGAATGGCTTATCATTTACCTGTCATGTAAAAAGCTCATTTAACAACTAATTCACTAGATTTTAGACAAATATCTGACTTTCTAGTCATTTGATATTTTTGGTTGTTTTTTTTTTTCATTTATCTTATAATCTAACAATGTATGTTCTTTGCATCTTGGAATGCCATTGTTTGCTTTTTTGGTTCATAGATTAGTACTAGGCTAATTGCCATTCTGAGCCATTTTAAGTCTAGCCAATTATTCCCTGTGAGATTCAAACCCTGTACCTTGTGTTTGTAAGGCAACCACCTTAACCATTAGGCCACCCTCCCAACTTTTGTTTGTTTTAATGCATTTAGAGTCCAGTTCTCCTTACAAGATGTTCTATCAAGTAATAATAATGTTGATTCCATTGACTCACTTTCTGTTATCACTTAAAGGTGCTGTAAAATACTAGTTATCTCTTCCAAAAATATTAAATGTTTAGTACTAGTGGCAACTGTATTTTTACTTTTGCTGAAAAATGAGTTGAGTTTTTACATTATTTTCTCAAAGGTTTCACCAAAGGCCAAACAATTTTCCTTTTTTCTGTTGTTTTCACTGAATATTTATGAAATGTTATAGTATTTGCACCAAGTTTTAAGGTAGTGTTGTTCCATACAGATTAGTAAATATGATGGGCATTTAGGAATATGGATCTTGGTATTCTGTTACCTTCATTTTTATAGATGGTCTTATAGCCTGATAAGCCATTTTGACAACACAAGAGAGGCTTTCCATCAGTTTTATATATCTCCACCAACAGGAAACTAAAAACTGGTAAACTAAAAAAAAACACCAAGGCCAGTATAAGAGACCCAAATTTTATTCAGAAACACTAAAACACTTAAACACTCTCCAGCACCTCAGCTAAAAGGCCTTTCAAGAGTCAAAGAACAAACTTAGATCAAATAATTAAATACATGCTCACATTAGAAACAACAAATCAAAACTCTCATTAAATTAAGCAATTCACTTAAATACACCAATACCCCCTATCTTATTCTTCAATTGCATTGTAAGTTAAGACCACTAGGTGTCAGTGTCCCATATTTCAAAATAAATAAACTATCTTTAAAAAGCAACTTCTGTTTTAAATCAATATCAATAAAAACTTTAACTTTATCTAAAATTGTACCTTGAAAACAATTTTCATCCCCCATGACAAAGAGAGAAATGCATGGCTACCAAACTTTCCACTTTGTTACTCCTAATATCCCTCAAAAAGCTCTGAAAACCTAACTGTAAAGGCTCTTTTTGTTTCCCCTATATAAAAGAGATTACACGGGCATCTAAGAACATAAAATACACCTTCTGTACCATAATTATGCAATCCCCTAGGGGTATAGACAATACCATTAATTTTCCCAAAAGAAATGTTTGCATGTGTTTAATTATTTGATCTGAATTTGTTCTTTAACTCTTGAAAGGCTTTTTGGTCAAGGCGCTGGAGAGTGTTTAAGTGTGTTAATGTTTCTGAATAAAATTTATACTGTCCTTGGTGTTTTTTTCAGTCAGTTTTAGTTTTATGGGAATCTATGTCATAAGAAAGCTTACCATATCATTTCCCTTCTAGATTCTCTGGTACACCAAATATTCTGACATTATTTTATCTCTCTCTCTCTCTCTCTCTCTATATATATATATATATATATATATATATATATATATTTCCCCCCTAAGTTATTCATCTTCTCCATTAGATGTATTTTGTTTTAAAAGAAATTCCATTTGATGCTCTTCTTTCTTATTTCCTCTATCCATTTCATTTAATGCATTTACTCTTTTCTCTGTGTATCATGCAGAGATATAGTGCTTAATAGTTCATTTTGTTATATATATTTTTGCTGTAAATTGTCCCTTTTGTTCTTTGATAATTCAAATTTTATTGTTAGTTCTTGTACTGATGTATGCAATTGTTTCACATATTTTTTTTAAAACTGATTCTCCTTTTCATTCTGTCAGGCAGTTTTCTCATTTTTTTTCATAAATGCACACAGGAATGTCGCTTCTTTTAATTTATTTTTCTTCACTAACAACACTGCTTTGATCAGGACATATTTTATTACTCTCTATACTTATTTAGTTCATTTTTACATGGTTGTATTTTTATTTTCCTGTTAGTAGAAGTGTAGGTAGCTATTTTGGTGCCCTGTGCTCTGCCTTGATCTGGAGCCACCATTATCTTTAGGTTGAGGACCCCAAAACTCTCACCTTGTGTCTGGGACAGCTACCCATTAATAGCTACACCTCTGCCTATAAGTATAAATAGTTTCTTGAAGAGCTTGCTTCAAGTGCCATTTCTCCTGTTACGTCATAACTGTCTAGGCCACACTCACCACAGCTAACACATTGCTTTAATTAAGTACAGCAGGGGTATCTATTGGATGAAAACAACAACACAAAAGATTATGTCTTCCTTTACCATTAAAGGAATGTATAGCTAGATGCAGCTTAGACAGTGATGAGCAGTACGACTTTAGACCTGGCCACTGCATTACCACTGCCTTCTTACTTGTAATACTATATAAACAAGTATATAATACTTAATTGTATACTTATATATATATATATATATATATATATATATATATATATATGAAAGTCAAAAGATTAAGAAAAAATAAAATGCTAAATCTTAAGATAATAATAATAAAATAAAAAAACATAAACTGTATTTTTTGTAAGACAGCAAGACTCCTTGCACCCCCATATAGGTGAACTGTATTCCCCATACCCTACAATTATATATATACTAACTACACTGAGAAAGTGGCAAATTCCCCAATTCCCACCTTTCATAAGCTTACAAAGTATAAAAAGTTATCAACTGTCTAATCAGATGTTTTTCAGTCAGTTGTTCCAGCTTTTTTTCTGTGCAATTATCACATGATTCTACCATCTAAATGACACTTACAGAAATAGGTGTTGGGTTGTGGATCAAATGGACAGGGTGCTGACACCCAGTAGAATGACATCATAACATCAAAGTCACAAATATCGACACATTGCGTGCATGCAATGGAGCTTACTCTCTGAGTGGACTAAACCAACAACGTGTTTGTGCAGGGGAAGTAAGCTGCCCTGCACCCTCCATGTAGGGGGGGCTGCACCCCCACACCACCTGATAATTATATATGCTAATTCAAGATTGCAGAATCCCCAGGGAAAGAAAATATTCCCCTATCCATGGATTGTTGATCTTCCACACCTGTCAGCCACCTGTCTTCATCGACCAAATGGTATAGATCTCCTGGGTGTCAGCAATCTGTGATTTTGATAGGATGTCCGACCCTGGAGTTAGAATATATAGTAAGGGGTGTGGGGGGGCACCTCCCCCACATTGGGGGGTGCTGGGGGTGTAGCCCCCCACTTATTTTAAATATTTTGAACTATACACATGGATACTTGCAATTTCAATAAATTACTCTTTTCTAAACTTAATATATATCCAACACCCCCCTTACTATATATTCTAACTCCAGGGTCACACTACAGTGGGGAAAAGGCCATATATAACTTTCAGTGAAATGTGTTTCAGTGAACTGACTTTTCAGTGAATTGTGCTTTCAGTGATTTGTGCACAGTCATTTGACTTTCAGTGAATAGTCCTAGACCCTATATATATATATATATATATATATATATATATATATATATATATATATATGTGTGTGTGTGTGTGTGTGTGTGTGTGTGTGTGTGTCTGTGCGTGTATATATTTGTGTGTGTGCATGTGTGCATTTGTGTGGGTGGGTGTGTATATATTATATATGTATATATTTATAAGTATTTATATATGTGTGTGTATGGATGTACTTCTAAACATCAAAGTACATGAATCTTGAGTGGGTAAAGATCAGTCCTGAAAGACTGAAAGCCAAAACACTTAAGAAAACAAAACACTTATGCTTTCTGTTGGTCTGCACCCCCCCCCCACCCCTTGCTAATTATATATACCAACTACAAGATCACTATACAATGGGGAAAGGGCAAATTCACCATTCCCCATTGTGTGAAGCAATCAATTACTTTGGCTAGTGTTAAACATTTTCAAGATTATGAATGAAGTGTTTCCATGTCTGTGTGTGTGTGTGTGTGTGTGTGTGTGTGTGTGTGTGTGTATGTATATATATATATCTATATATATATATATATATATATATATATATATATATATATATATATATAGGTCTGCCTAAGAATATCAGATCCCCATATCACTGAATCCCATTTCATCAAGACAACAATATCGAAAACCTCACTTCAGCAAAACCTTAAACCAGTGAAAACATTCATCGGAAAAGTAATCACTTACCTACCATGGAGGTATTTGTCTTTTTTTCCACTATAGTGCAATCTCAAAGTTGATATATATAATTGGGGGGGGGGGGGTTGAGGAGCAAAGTCCCCCACTTTGGTGGGCTTTAATCGCTTTGAGGTGTGTTTGTTGTCCTGAACAAGTGGTTAGTTTCCAGGAAAAGTTTTTGAAAGTTTATGCTTTCGCTGAACTGAGGTTTTGATATTGTCATCTTGATGACATGGGATTGATGATACAGGGATTCAATATTGTGAAGTAGACCCATATATGTATATATACACACATATATGGTTCCCCTTCACAAAGTCGAATGGCCACAATCTCGAAATTCATATGGTCGAGACCATATGCTCGAAATTGTGGAAGCTTGATTCTGTGAATGGGGAATGGCATACAGCGCAAAATGGGAGATTTCCCTTTCTGCACTGTAGTGCGATCTCGGAGTTGGAATAAATAAGTAGCAGGGGGTGTGGGGGGCTTGCCCCCCTGCAGAAACACTTTGTTTTGTGATTTTTTTATTTAACTTCCTTTCACAAAGTCGAGTTTCAGAAACTCAAGCATATGGCTTCGGCCATATGCATTTCGAGTTTCTGAACGTTCGACTTTGTGAAGGGGAACCATATACATATATATATATATATATATATATATATATATATATATATATATATATATATATATAGATATATATATATATATATATATTTTGTGTGTGTGTGTGTGTGTGTGTGTGTTTATCAGTAAAGTTTAATAAAGGCCTTTTTTTTTGTTGATCTAACCTTTAAATTTCACTTTTTTTTTTTTTGAGTTTTTCATCTATGGCCTTTGCCAGTCCTAATCTTCACTATAGACTAATAGTTTTAGAGGCAAACTGTCTGTCTCCTAGCTGACCTGACCTTTTCCAGTCCACTCCACTTATTGCAAGTGTTTATCAAGCCTCAGCACTTGGACTTTTATTTGATTATTTACATAAACTAATTCATCTTGCACTACTTAGAAATATACATATTGTTTTACACAAATTATGAAGGCTGTCTCATGTCTGATGTACCAACATAAGAAAATAGTAAAATTTAACACTAGTTCTCTCAGGTGAAACACATGATCATACTACAGAGAAAAGCCATCTCCACTGATGTAAGTGCTCAGGTAACCTGGGTTTGATAAGCAGTTCAGGCATCTGCTGGAAGTGGCATGAAGAGTTGCATGTGCCCATGATGGGAGGTGGAGGTGGATCTGCACCATCCAGTGCCATTGTCCTTCAGGGAAGGGACTGTGGCACAGCACCTCAGAGTCCTTATTGTTGGGATGCTTGCAAGGATGCAAACCACTCTCTCGGTACCTGAATGATGCTCTCCAGGTGGCTTTTACTTCTCTGCTGGGGATACCCTGCATGGATGAATGAATGCCCTCAAGTTTGATCAGGAGAAGTTTGATGGTTGGCAAGCAGAGGGAAAAGAACCTAGAAATAAGAAACTGCAGAGAGAGAGAGAGAGAGAGAGACCGTGTTCTGTGATAGTCACTTCAAGAGTGCCTCTATTCAGATATGTTGGACTGTGGATTTATCTTCCCCTTTCTTTTTCTTACACCTTTGGCAGTACTAAAGACAGACTTGCTTTTGAGTTAAGAATTGCCTGAACACTGTAAAAAGTTTGAATGCAGCAGTGCTGTCCAGATATTTTAATATATGTAAATACATGGACTTGGTTTTATTTTTATCATTGTATTTTACATTTCTGTTATCCAGCTTGTGGTTGTTGCATTTTACATTTGCCTGTCTGCTCATTAACCAAGTATATGAAATAATCTACTAGCTATGCAGCAATGATATGGGTGGCCTCTTTCAAATCAACCAAAACAAACATCAACAGCATACTTCATATGAAGCCTATACAATGATGCCTGTGAGAACATTATGCTAATCTTGGTTTATAACTTTGTAGTGTATGGAAATGAAATTTTGGGAACCTCCGGGAAGATAGCTTCTCCACTCTGGCCAAGAAACTATCCAAACAATGCCAATTACGTATGGTCAATAACAGTGAGTGCTGACTACATTGTTCGTGCTGTGATACGTGAGATGGATATAGAAGAGCTCAGCAACTGCTATTATGATAAAATACGAGTGAGTACATGGTTAAGCATTTTTCTACTTTTTGTTTTATAAGTTTATAATCTGATTTATTTCTTAAGAGGGTAAGCAACATAGTCTTTCTAAGGCCTTCTTCAGCCATATATGAGGCCACAAAAGGAAAGGTAAATGCAAAGCATATCAACAATTAAGAGTCGCCAATCATCCAGTATGTTTTTAGAAGAAGATGGAAACCCAGTGTATCTGGAAAAAAAATCACAAAACACAGTGGTAACATGTAGACTTCACACAAACAGAGAGTAGAGATCAAGTTTGGTGATCTGAGGTAGAAACTTAACAAATAAGTCACTGTCATTCTTTACTGAAGATCTTCAGCTCCTGATTGACACTTTCAGGACTAAGACGAAGAGTGGCCATAGTAAAGTAAAGCAGAAAGTAGTAGTATTCCTGGCAAAGCTTGTCATGGAAGGAGAAGGCGCAATGTGGGATCACTGGCCTGAAATCAACTGGTGGCTTGATTAACAAATCTCTACAGGGTTTACTCACAATTCTTGCTTATCCAGCTTCAGCGAAGTTTAGTCGGAGGTGAACAGACCATGGTAATTTCAGAAACTGTTAGTTTTATACCGATTCATTAAAGGTCAGTAGGGTGCTTAAAAAGGATGGTAGAATGGCAGTCTGATGACATTTTAGTGAATAACCCCATCTAATCAGAGCCACTGTGTCTATCTGACACACTTTAGTTCATCACATTTTAGCTCTTCGACACCAGCATATAAACTATAAATTGGGGTGCACACACATTCGTGCAATGCATGTACCAAAATTAAAATAAAATGAACAAATGTAAAACACTGATAATGTTATTGTCACTCCAATGTAGTTGCAATTTGGAGAAGGAGTGATCACTGTAAATCCTGTCTCCCTCTTCTACAGTAGGCTGCAAGATCAGCTCACACATGAAGCAGTAATATACGAGTCCTATGATTTTGCTAGTATGTGAACTGAGGAACCTGAAAACAATCACAAGTGCATGTCAGTTCTCAAATAATTGCGATAGAAGCTCAAGAGATCAAAACAACTACCTGTAATCCCATTTAATCAGTACTTCTTCCTTACAGGAATGAATTTGTCATTTGAAAAGATTTTGTTAAAGATCTAAACTAATGAGTGAAATGTCTTTTAATTAGGCATTATTTGGGAAATGTAGTTTATTGACAAAACCCATCCATGTGTCTCTGAGTAAAAGCATGTATCATTTAAGATAAGAGATTGCTACTGAAAAAATAAACAATTTAAGTATTTAAAAATTTTAGCTAAAAATAATTGCATGCAAGTTTTAAGACACGTAGAAGATTGTGATTTAATGTTTAAAAGAAGCTTATTAATCATTAAGTGATTAAGGATGTCAAACAGAAAGCCACATGTTTTTTAAGGAGAAATGAGAATGAGAAAGGTTCTAGTGGGCACTTATTTTAATGCCTAGTTATTTTATTGTGCATAATACAGGGCACTTTAATACAGATAAATCTCAAAATGTTTCTAATTGCACGAAAAGGCTTTTTCTTGCAGAAAATTGAACATTACTCTGGTGATTTTTTTTCTTCTAAATGCACTGCTTATGGTTTGCATTCCAAACACTACTGCAGTTCTAGCATTTTTGGGGGCATAGTTGAAAATCCCTGCCAGCTTGAAAACCCTGTTCATTTCATCACGAGTGAGAATGACTAGTCAGAATTGGGGTGGCCTGCCATACCCTGTGCAACAACATGTTTAATATTACAGTAAAGAATAGCCAAGATGGGGAGGGTATCACATAAGTGCAGCAACACATTGCATTGCACTAGGACATGTACTCTCCCACAGAACTGTAGCTAGGCTATCTGGCACAATATGCAGTTCCCTGTTTGCCTCCCAACTCTTAACTGAGGACCAAAAAAAAGAGAGAGAGAAAAAAACTCTTCTACTCTGAAACTGTAGCAGACCACTTGCTACAAATATGACAAGTGACTTGCTACAGCAAAAGTACAACAGACAAATCACTTCAGTGCTTCAGCAGTAATTGCCAATAAAGTATCAGCATTCCTTTCTGAATGCTGGTACTGCGACTAATACCATATCTACCAGTCTTGTGCCCTAACACCTTGTGCCCTGGACATCCGACCCCTTCACTCCATCCTAGCTAAGTCTTTGTTCTCCCATATGCACTTATTGTACTGTGTGTTGCTGTGCACACATTCAGAAGGCAATCAGTGGCAAGATGCTTGCTCAGTACCAGAGAGATAGCACACATTATCTCAGTCTGTTTCTTTCCCATCATAGAAATAAAAGAGCTGGTCATGGGCCATTTAACCTTCCCTCAGCATGGCCAATTCTCAGTCATCTGGTCACTACTAAATGCCTGATTACAAATGTGTCTGTGAACATATTGGACAAGCAATGCACCCTTTTGTGTGGCACACTGATTTGGTCATGTCTACGTTAGTGCAAGGATCAATGAGTATTAAACTTTGTATCAGCTATAGTCTGAAATGGTCAGAGCAGTCATACAACTTTCATTTACTCAAGTATTCAGTGTGTCTAAATATATAAATTGTTTTGTATCAACAGTCATTTTCTAGGTTAATGCACTTCTTTGATATGTGCATGGTAAAACTGCAAGGAAGGGGGGAGGTGCTATTAATTAAGAACTTTATACAGCAGTTACTTCCCCCTGTACCTGTTTATCCTTTGATGCAGCTCAGGAATCCTAATGTTCCATTATTCAGTTGATGAAACCCAGTATGTGCAATGCTAGGCTTCTGTGATGGTATAGAGGGATAGAGCCCTGACTATGGCCTTGCAGACTTGAGTGCAATTAGTGGCTCATACTCTTGATGGAACTGGCTGTGAGGATGGCTGGTCCTAACCCGGGGTATGGTGGGCAGTCTACTCAAGGGATGTAGCAGTCCTTTGGAGGAAAGAGGCAGAACCGTGACCTGAAGGAAGGTGTGGAGTACCATACTGTCGACTGGTGGTAACCTTCATTGGGCAAGTGCAGAGGAACATGTAGCACTTGAGCAGTGGAAGGCATAGGCTCCTAGGTACTTCCCAGCTATTAATCTGTGAAGATCTTAAGAAGCCTAGCCTTATATTCTCATAGTAGCATTATGACTCCTGATGTGTTGCTGGTTACACTTAGGATCATAAGTTCATAGGTATATGCTAGGCTAACGACCTCCAGCACATTTCTAAACCTAGCTGTGCAATCCAACCCAGTTGTGTCCCTGTGTATCATGGGTGTTTATGTGGAAAAAGTATGTTAGTTAGGAAGTTGATAGATGTTATGTGGGTGGGGGTGTTCATTTGGGTAATAATGTCTGCCTTTGTCTATCAGTGAAAGGGGGCCAGGCCTGGGGTGAATTTCTGATTTCTCATCCATTGGTTAAGGTTGCACTTAAATAGGGATAGAGATGGACTTTGCTTCACATGGATAGGGAGCCCATTCCAGAGCATGGGGATCCTCTGAGACACATATCTGTCTTGCCAGCATGTCATAACTATGCAACAAGCAAAATTTAAATCTTTTAAGCTAGTGGTTCTGTTGCTTCTCTTTGTACAGATATGTAAAAGGTCCATCATCCGGGCATGTCTTGTTTGCCAGGCATAGATCACCTCCACATCTCTCAACTGTACAGATTTTTGCAGAATGCCATATTTTTGCTTCATATTTCTGGTCCATTTTCCATAGAATTGTGATTTTCTGGCAAATTAGTGGCAATTGAAGTTCGAAAATAATGACCGACGTTTGAGTTTCAGACTTCATACCCCTCAGAAAATGTATGCTGTTGCAAAACCTGTTACTCTATCAACTTTCTAAGTTCATAAAAGTGATATTTAAAAATTGTCCTACTTTTGGGCATTTGTCCCACTTTAAGTTATGGCTTTGTCCAGATTTATTGCTCTAAGAGGTTGACAGGTATGATCACTTCTCAGTAATCTGTAGGAGATATAGTATAGATCTATGGCTTTCAATCCATGTAGGACAATGTGTTTATACCCTGGATTCTCCTTGTAAGGAATATTTGTGGGCATTCCAGCTGTGGCATATGTCTCATCAGGTGCAGGCCAAAGGGCCATGTCCTTACTTATAAGTTGGGTGACATAGAATGATTTTCTTACTGCTTTTGTCAAGCGTTGGTCAAATGCCAGATTACTGTTCACATATGTTCCCAGATCCCTGACAACCAGGTCAACTCTAAGGAGTGTCTTATCAGTGGAGTAATTACCCTGGGTAGCTGTCTTCCCAAAAAGCACTATAATGCATTTCTTGGCATTGCGTTTTAATCTGTGACTTTGGCAGCAGTCATTTGTCTGTGTTAGACCTCTTTGTAAAATGTTGGCATCATGGGGATTAATCTATGATCACTCTCAATTTACAGTCATCTGTGAACGTGGTCAGCAAAAGGGCTTTGACATTAACCTTTACCTCTGAGAAGTAGATGCCAGATAGAAGTGGTCCAAGCATGAAGCCCTAAGGTACCCCACTGGTGGCCTGTATCTTAGTAGAGGTTGCATCACCAATCCTGACTTCCTGGATCCTGTCTGTGAACCAGCTTGCAATGCAGCAAGTTATTCAGAAGTTTATACTCAGTTCAGTGAGTTTGTCAACTATACCCATGCAGGGTATTGTACTGAATGCTTTAGCCAGGTCCAGGTAGATGGTTTGCATCATTTTCCCCTCATCCATTGCCTTGGTGACCTTCTCAAAGAAGTCCACCGGGTTTATTAGGCATGACCATCCATTGACAAAGCCAAACTGGATTGGGTCCAAAGTCTGAATTTTATCTATGTCGTAATTGACCATTTCCATGATGATTCATTACATGGCTTTGCATATTAGACTAGTCGGACTCACAGGTATGTAATTTCTGGAGTTGGTTGCTGACCCATCACTGTGAAGTGGTATAACTGTTGTAATCCTCCATTCCCATGGTATAAAGCCTGTTTTGAGGCTATACTTGAAAAGTAATTCGAGTGGTCCTAATAGATCTGTTTCAAGCTATGTAAGACACATCCTGGAATATAGTCAGGGCCCATTGAGGCTGTGTTTTTGGCCTTAGCAAGTATTGCCAGGACCTGATCCCTATCAATACATTGCGGAGTTATGCTATTAGGTATTTCATGGGGGAGGCAGCGGGAGTTGGGGGAAAACTTTGAGCTGAATTTGTCAGCCAGCAAATTCATTATGTCACTCTGCTCAGCTAAGGTGGCACCACTGACTATCAGATTGGCACACTGCTGTGTGCTGCCTTTTTGGTTTTGGACATAGCTGTAGAAGGCCTTGTGTTTGTCTTTAGCCCGTGATGCTATCTTGTCTTTGTAATTGGCCTTGATGAACTTAATTAGTGCTCATAGTTTCCTGTTTAGTTTAATTAGAGAGTTCCTGTCATTATAGATTGCAACTTCCTGTATTTAACTCATAAATTAGTACTAGGTTAACTGCCCTTGCGAGCTATTTTAAGCCTAGCCAAATATCCCTTGTGAGATTCAAACCCTGTACCTTGGGTTTGTAAGGCAAATACCTTAACCATTAGGCCACCCACATGGAACCCTGTCTTCCTGATTTTTGCCTTGACTTTTATTTCCTTGTATACCAGTGCAGTTTGTTTTGTGCTTACATCTATTAGGTACAGCAGTCTCCTATACATACATTTACATGGTTGTACAGGGCCTCTATGTACAATTCCACATAGGCTGCAGTGAACTTGGAGTTGGGAGGGGCACTGAATTTTGACAAACTATCACTCAATAAGATGTATTTTGCTTTGGGACACTTCCTGACTATTACAGGGTTTGTTGGGATTACCAAGCTGATTTTTACTTCAAAGGAGACAGCTTTGTGGTCCAACCTCAAGAGTGAGGATGTAACAGCGGGGGATGCAGTAGTCTATATTACTGGTAAGTACCTGGTACAGTTTGTTTGAAAGTCAGGTGGGTGTGTGCACTATCTGGTCAAGGGTATTTGTTTTAATAAAGTCCAGGAATCTTTATGCCTGCAAGTATGAGGCAGTGTATGCTTCCCAGTTTACAGGGCAGTAGTTAAAGTCTCCCATTAATAGGGCATTTGATTTAGTGGTGAGTGTCTGCAGTAAGCTTATGTACAAGATATGGGATTCTAGGGACATAGAGGATGACCGATAGTCTGCTAGGATATGGTATACAACTATGATGATTTGCACATGGATAAATTCCAGGAATTGTCCTGTTTAACCAACGCAGAGTTATATTATGCTAGTTGCTAATATAGATTGGGACTCCTTCACCTTTTGTCCCTGACTGCACAGCTGATGGCCCAAATGTGTGGAAGGCATTGAAACCTTTCACTGATGGAGTACTTTCTGTTGATTTAAACCATATTTTGGTAGCAGCACAGATGTCTATATTCTCCAGAGTGAGGAGAGCTTTTACATTGTCCAGTTTCTTGTTTAGATGTCTAGCATTGAGCAGTAACACATTTAGGTTTCTTTGGGTTTTATTAGCTATGTCAGTAAGTCTGTCAATTTAGCATTGCCAATAAATAGGCTCTAATGGGAGGATACAATTTTAGCCAATACTTGATAGCCTTTGGAGATAGGTGCAGAAAATCCTTTGCAAACCAATGTAGTTGACAAATATTAAATTCATCTGGAAAAACACCAGAAACTAAGCAAATTATTGAAGTCAAAACTCTTTTCTTGTTACTGTGGCCTCATCTTTGGTGAAGATAGAATGCTGCTCAATGCAAGGCACATACCTCCCTGAAACACATATTCAGAGAGAGCAGCAATGTTTCTCTTAATATAGTCCAGAGAAGTATATCGCAAGGCCCTAATGCCCCCATGTACTACGATCGAATCATATTGGTACCTGTAGTGTAGTAACTTGTGTGTATGCATAACTTGGTGGCTCCCACCACTAGATAAACAACTAACCATTATTTTCTCCATGTTCAGTCTGGTGAGTGGGTCATCTGTGTGTCATACAGTGCAGTCCCTTATGACAAGAGTCCTGCATAATGAATTTTCTTGCCTTATGGGCTTTGATTTTGTTGTTGGATGGATCCCTGAGGGACACATACGTTTGTGGGGGGAACTTAGGTGTCTCAGAGAATTTAGCACTGATAGAGCTGGCTTCCTAGAGAGACTTTAGCACTGATAGAGCTAGATTCCTATAGAGTCTTTAACAGTGATAGAGTTGGCTTCCTACACAGACTTTAGCCGTCCCATCGATAGTGTACACTCAGTGGGATAGTGAATACATTAGGTGGAATAAGAGTGAGAACTAGACTGGTAACATAGTTAATTAATACAGTTATTTGCCTCTTGTTGACTATGTCAGTTCCACTAGGTCTGTGGACAGTTTTTAAGATCCAGCAGATGTGGTGTTTCATACTATGGAAAATTTGGTTAGAAAAGAAAAAAATTCTTTGTTCTTCTTATTAGTGCCATGTTATCTTTAACATCCACTTAAGCTATCAGGAGTCAAGCAGATTGGACTGCAGTTCAAGGTCTCATGCGAAACACGGTATCTCAGAAGTACAGGAGCTGTCTAATGCTGCACACCAGCACCATTACTGGAACATGAATCTGGTTGCCAGGTGTATGGATAGAACCCACAGCCTACTGGTGGTGTTGGCTCTAAAGATGAGAATGCAGTTCTTACTGAGACGCTGAAATTGGTATGCAGCCAGAGTGCATGTAAAAAGATTTTAATATAAATTTCAGCTCTGTGATAAAGCACAACACCTCTCCCTGCTTATCCTTCACCCCTCATACAGACTGTATAGCCCGAGGTGTTTACATTCCAAATAGAACTCTCTGTGATCAACATAACTGACATTGTCACAACAGCAGTACATCGTTCTTCCATGAAAACAACTGGTTTAGTATTTCTTTGTCCAATATGTGAGCATAGGTGATTTTTGCCAGTTCTCAGTAAAATCAAATAACTACTTGTCAGTGGCATCACAATGCAGTACTTCCTTCCGAAGACTATCACCTAGAGCATTCAGCATAATTACAGGTGATTGCTGCTCTACTGGTTGAGTGGTTTAAGTGTGAGAATTTAATGCTGTGTTGAGTTTCACAGCAGTGTATTGTGCTATGTGAATCAGCAATGTGATTTTCAGGGGTTTCCCCCCATTTTTTCCCTTTGGGGTGACAGTGTAATTAGCATATACATTTTTTTTGGGGGGGAGCACTTGCAAAAGGTTTGTCCCCATGCAAAAAAAAAAATCTGTGTTTTTGTAGGTTTGTCAGCTTACAGTTTTTGGCATTTCATTTTGAGAAATGGTGAGCTGAAAAAATAGTAGGTGACTTGTAGGTAAAGCATATTACAAAAGTACTTGCTTTACCTTGTCCTGACTATTGTTGTGTAGAATACTTGGACTTGTGGATAAAGATCTTGCTCATTTCAAGTTGGTTCAGGAGTTTTCAGTCAGGTTTTTGACCAAGTCTTTTAGCTTTTGTCTCTCACAATTGTATTGTGAAACTTGGGCTAATTTTGTATATTTGAGAGTGTATCATTTCAGTTTTTACTTAATTACCCTTGCACATTCTTGGTTTTTAGTATTTAAAATGCTGTTGAATAATTCCAAGAAACATCTGACATATATTATTTTGCCTATTATTTGCTTCCATTTTACTGGCATCAACAAAGTTCCTTGATTAGGGTGACTGTGCCTCATTTAGCAGGTCCCCTTATTCTGCTTGATTCAGAAGTTTTATCTGATCCCATGATAAACTTACACAAACCTCTTGGATGTAATTTTTATTAGGATAATCTTTGTATTTTTATTTGCATTTTATTCTACATGCATTTATTGCTTGTCTTATTTAATATTTAATACCTTCTGATATATTTAGATTCTAAGCACTATAATTGTATTATTTGTTTATTTATTTAACATTTGTTGACCGGGAAAGTCCGACTGGACAACATGTCCGTTTTCAGCGTAGGTCCGGGGAGAAAAGCTCTAAGACATACAAAGAATTAGAAAAACTTTACAATTTTACAAAAAGGGAAGTTAACAAGCTTAAAATTTTACATAATATTTTGTAAGAGAAGCAATAAAAGTTACACATGCATCTGGAGCATTTCTCCCTGGGCCTCTGCTGAAAATTGGCTTTGTTCCAAGTCAGACTTTCCCTGTTAACAAATGTTAAATAAATAAATATCATTTTGTGAAGAAAACATGTTACAGATGGTGGAATATTAACCAGGATAGAAAAAACAAACTAGAAGCAAAGGTTACTATTGAGGAGAAGAAAAAGTTGTATAGATAGTTCTGTTTTAAATGTTTACTTTAGTGCATGCTTTACCAGGTTAGTTACTAGCTGTGTACATAGGCTTTGGGATTGTTAAGTAAGAGACGTACAGAGAGAGAGAAGAGGAAACTAGAAGTAAATATGTCTGGTAAGAATGTAGTGAGGTTCCAAGGATGGAGCTAGATGGGATTTTAGTTAAACTACATAAGATGATAGTAGAAGTGACAGGAAGTATTAACTTTTTAAAGTATTTATCTAGTTTGGTGCGAGTTAGATGGTGTTTTGGTTACTTCTAATTTAGTAGTTTTTTTAGACTGGTTCAGTCCATGTGTATATCCATGTGGCAGATAGGTGAGCTTTTAGTAGTTTTTTTGAATTGCTCTATATTAGCATTGGCTTTGATGTGTAATGGAAGACTATTCCAGACTTTGGCAACATAACAGGAGTAGAGGGATTCTCCAGTGTGATTTTTGCTTTTTGGTATTTCTAATAGTGCCTTATTGCTAAAGTGAAGGAGACGTTTATTGGAGTAGTTTGCTAGCATGCTCTTTAGGGCTGTAGTTTTTTCAGGCTGGTTTATAATATGTTGGACCATTTGGAGCTGATTGAATGTTAGCAATGAGGAGAATTCAAGCCATGAAATTATTCTGAAAGAGTAGCAGTGGTGGGATCTATAGTTAGCACCTGTTGCGAATTTTGCTATTTTATTGTAACAGGTTTCTACTTTTGTCATATCATCCTTTCTAATGTTGGTAAGGATTGGGTATGCATAAAGTAATGTTGAGGTAAGATGGGTTCTGGCAATAATAACTCTAGTGTCAGCTGTGAGATAGTGTCCTGTAGAGGCATCCTAGTTTTTTATGTACTTTTTTATGGACTGTGAAATATGAACATCAAATAGCAAATTCTGGTCAATAGTAACCCCTAATAGCTTAGTACTGGGAACTGGAGTTATAATGGTGTTATTGGCTGAGGTAATTTTGAATGCAGGGGGGGTATCAGGGGCTCTAGTAGGGTGAAATAGGATGAGTTGTGTTTTTTGGGGGTTTAAAATTAGCTGGGTATTAGTTAACCAAGCTTCAATAGCTACAAATGACTGTTGTGTTATATGTTCTAGTTGTTGGAGTGTAGGAGCAGCACATATAAGGGGTGAATTGTCTGCATATTGTATGAGTGTGGAATCTTTTGTGGCTGTATGAAGTTTAAAACAAATTCCACGTCAGCAGAACCAGCAGCAAAGAGTCCAATATTAAGTGTTTTATTAACATCCACTTTTCGTTCAAAAAACTGAACTTCTTCAGACAAACATGAAAAGGTATAACACAGAAACTCAACACAACCCATGAAGCCACTAATAACACGAACAACCATACAAATCCAACTGTAGTAACAAAAAAACTCAACACAAACACACCAAAATCCACACACAGGTTGAACACACAATCCAAAGTACAGCAAATTGAAACCACAATCTATTTTCACGCACACACCATCTTCCACGATCCTTCATTAAACATAGGTTTATTACATATAATGTATATAGTTAGCTCATTGCGCCAAAAATCAATTCACTAGTCATTCTCTATTGACTATTTTTTTATCAAATATATAAATTATAATAATAATTAAACGCTAAAAATAAATAAAAAATAAATATAAAATAATCATAAACACTTTATATAATAATAATATAATATATAATAACTATATAAAATAATATATATAATAAAGTAAATATATATAAAAAATATATAAAATAATAATAAAATATAATATGAACAAAAATATATATATATATAATATAATGTTATATTGTGAAAAATATATATATAATAATAATATTATTTTACATAAAATTATAATTTATTACTTATTTAAAGGAGGTAGGGTTATGTTATTTAATCTTTCCATAATACCAACAATAGAGTAACATAACCTTAAAATCTGCCACTTGGTCTCTAAACCAAACTACCCTATCTTCCCTTTACCTTACCATGCATCACAAAACTCAATTTGGGGAATTCTTTAAAGTAAAACTATATTCTTGATGCCTTTTCTGTGATGTGTTTCTTTTTTTGTCAATAATTTTGAAAGACAATTTTGTATATGCCTTTTACACTTATCCTTTTATGCTGTTCATTTTTTATAGCAAGAAATGAAAAGCAGGACAATAAGAACACCCTTATAAAGACAGGCCAGTTGCATCTTTCTTTTCTTCCCATGCAAGAAGGTTTTGTTATAGTTTACAGATTTGTTGTTTATTTCTTTTTTCCCATATTTACACACTTTACATCTTCATCATATTTGTAGTCCTATTACTGTTTACTAATTGTTGTTCAATAATTCTGTTTATCATAAGTCTCTGTAATATGTTTGATGTTTTAAATACACGATAATTTTTTTTAAATTGCTGATGTTGAAAATTGACTGATCTTCTTAAAATTTAATTGTTCTTGTTTAAAAATTTTGAAAAAAAAACTATCACACATCACACATTTGATTAAGTTGAAAATCTCTAGTGTTATATCACAAAATTGCTCCCAACAATGGAATATATCTGATGCCCCATAATCCAATCACATAACTCAATGCGTCTCTCCACCAAGGTAGCTGACACCCTAGCCCAAACATCCCACGCCTTCCACCATTTGATTTTCCATATCTTCTCAAATTTCCAAACTACTCTCGCTCTTGATTTTCCATATCTTTTAAGGGCGTTTTTGCCTTATACATTGCCCTGAAGGACGTTAAAATATGGAGGATGATAAAAGTTGTTTGTAAGTAATTTTTGGAAAAGATTCCTCTTCCAGAATTTTGGACTTAAGGTGTCCATCAGAATTAGTATTATTTCTTCCAACACGAATAAACCTCAAAAGTCAGTAGTGCTGTTTAAAATAATAAAAAGGAATAGAATACCTCTCTCGACCTTTCAAATAATAAACAGATCATCTAGGAGAAGTGGTGTACAATGCAATATGTTTGGAATAATTGCTAGATAATAATCAGATTTCCCACTCAGCCTAGCATGACAAGTGTTCCAAAAATGGGAGCACATGATGCTCCACTCCTTCCCTTGTTAAAAGTAGTCACCCTCAACTCAAACTGAATTGTTGTTGTGAACCAAAACCAAACCAGAACTAAATCCACTATAGTATATTTTGTCCCATGTTTGTCCCATGTCAAATTTCAAACTGTTTTCATTCCAATCCATATTGGTACTAATGATGACACACAAGATCAACGAACATCAATAGTCAGAATAGAAATACATATCAGGGACTATATATCATTTTTTGCTTGCCCAAAAATGGAGTCTTTGGTTAAGTGTACAACATTAGAATAAACATGCTTGCACCAGTGGTCAATAGCTACCCC
Source organism: Protopterus annectens (assembly GCF_019279795.1). Classification (NCBI taxonomy): domain Eukaryota; kingdom Metazoa; phylum Chordata; order Ceratodontiformes; family Protopteridae; genus Protopterus; species Protopterus annectens. The sequence continues at coordinate 1,467,828,924 of NC_056732.1, read as the reverse complement.
TATGTTGAATGTTTTTGATTTTGAAACATGAAAAGGTAACAAATGTAAAAAAAACTCTTTAAATACACAATTAACAACACATGGTACATTTGAATGGACCAACCAACTGATTAAAACTCGCTGACAACAATGTGTGGGGAAAAAGCTGATCTCAAAGCTTCTTAAAGTGCTACTGCATACAAAAGTCAGGTCATTACAAATTGTGTTTAAAATCAAACAACTAACCAAAATAAAATGAAAATTATCAATGGAAATGTGTCTAAACTTTATTTAAAACCAATAAAAATGAAACATAATAAATGAAACCAATTTAATAACAAAAAGTAAGAAATAAAACATAAAAAATAATGAGTCATAAATGAAGAATGAAAATAAAAAATAATAATAAAATTACCTCTGCATACTTCTGAGTTTCAGAATGCAAGCTAAACTCACTCTGTCATTGAGACCAGGGGGTCTATATGAACAGAGTTTCAGCTGCCAAATCACTTCTAGGCGCTCTAACAATAGTTGGAAAGGACCCTCCCTGATGTCAAAGGGAACCTGTCCTAACACCCTAAAAGTAAAACTATGCTGAGGGTGGTCATTAACGTGTTTCGCCAAAGCGTTTTCAAACTTATTTTTCCTGATGCAATATAAATGCTCATAAATTCTTTCGTTAAAACCTCTGTCAGTCTTGCCCACATAAAATGCTGGGCAAGACTGGCAGCAAGCTAAATAAACAACCGATCGAGATTTACAATTATATCTACCAACAGTGGAGAAAGAAGACCCAGCAATTTTGAATCTCGAACCAGTGGCAATGTGCCTGCACATGTTGCAACTCTCACATTTGAAAGTGCCCTCTACTCTAACACGAGTGTCCTTTTTTGTTTCTAATATCCGTTTGAGGTTGTCACCCCTCCTGAATATAAAACTAGGCAAAGTACCAAACCTGGCTTGTAAGGCATCATCACAACAGAAGATACTCCAATTCTTGACAAACACCTCCTTAATTAGGTGAATCTCAGCACTATAATTAGTGATGAAAGAAATAGAAGTGTCTACTTTCTTGTTGTCTACAAAGGCTTCAGGCATGACTGGGGGTGAATGTTCTAGTGGACAACTTGTGAACAAACTGCTTTGTAGAATAGGTTTATAAACACCCCCATACCTTTTAGTCTGGACCTCAGTAACCAGGTCCTGAATAAACTTGTCTGGGTAACCTCTGTGTAAAAACAATCCCTTAATGAACTCACATTCTTCTAAAAAGGGTTCATCGTCAGATACCATTCGAGCAGCGCGCACAAGTTGTCCCTTGACTACCCCTCTTTTTTGGTGCTCAGGTTGGGCACTGGTAAAGTGTAACATGGTGTTAGAATAGGAACTCTTACGAAATATTTTAGCCTTAAAGCTACCAGCAGAGATATCTTTGTATAAGTATACATCCAGATAAGAAATTCTAGAATCAGACTCTACAAATGTAAAATTCAAAAAAGACTGCTGGAATTGAGATAATCCATGAAAGTCCCCACATCATTAATTGAACCTTCTGTCAATATAAAAATGTCGTCCAAAAATCTGGTGTAAAAATCAATTTTGAACTGACCATTACGATTACCAAACACATATCTGTGTTCCCATTCGGCCATTACGATGTTAGCAAAACTGGCTCCCACTGGTGAGCCCATGGCTACACCAGTCTTCTGTAAATATATCTCTCCCCCAAATGTTACAAAGTTGTACTTCAAGATGACGTCTAACAATTCCTGCACCAATCTGATTTCTACACTGCTAGCATTATGATGCAATAAACGGTCAGTGACCCAGTCAATCCCTGTAGCATGAGGGATAGACGTATAGAGGTCTTTTATGTCTATTGCCAAACATCTGTGACCTCTCTTGAATTCTAAAGCACCCATGGCTTTTAAAAAGGCCCAAGAGTCTTTACAGATGTGTGTTTCCTTTTCAACTTATTTTTTCAGTATGTTGTCCACGTATTTGGCTATCGGGTAAGTGATTGAACCCCTAGCATTAACCAATAGCCTCATGGGGGGGGGGGTTGTACACATCTTTGTGGATCTTAGGTAATCGGAAAAATGTTGGAATCTTAGGAAACGAAACAGTCAAATATTTCAACACATCTTGTTCTATAACATTTTCTAAAAACAAATCATTCAAGAAAACATGGATGCACCTATACGCTGCATTCAATTAGTTGATGCTAGACAGTGTATAAGCATCCTGCAATAACATGTGGGTAAGACAATTTTCATAATGACAAGTGTCCATTAGTACCAAACCACCCCCCTTTGTCTGGTTTAAGAATCCTGACATGTAAACTTTTTAAAGTGACCAATAAGTCAACTTCATCATCAGTTGAGTTTTTGTTTGGAAGTGACCTACAGCAGTTGACTAAGTTTCTGATTTTGGTTTCACACAAATGTTCAAATAAAAAAAGTAAAGGGTGAATAGGGGGGTTAAATGTACTTGGAACTCTCAAAGTTTTTTTGTCTGAAACAGTGTTACCAAAAATTAGCAATAAATTCAACTTACGTATAAACAACTTTAAATCAAGCAATGTGTGTGCTAGATTGAAATGTCTCCATGGAACAAAAGTAAGACCTTTTGAAAATAAATCAGACATCTCCACAGTGATTGTAAAACTCGAATAGTTGTAAACAAAAAAATCTCCAAAACTGTTACTAATGATGTCAGGTTTTGTCCTTCTCATTACTTCTGAAAAGGCTTCTTGCTGTTGTTCCTGTGGTAGCTCCTCGTGTTGTAAAACTTCTGATGGTTCTGTCCTCGGTTCGAGGAAAAAGACAGTGTAGAACGAGAAACCTCCTCATCCCTACCACCATCAGTTACAAAATTTTCTGTGGGAACAACATCCTCCACATCCTCTCCAGTGGCCGGCCTACTAGGTCTGACTGTCTGCCTCATAACCCCATAAGTCGAGTTGACAGGAGCACCTAGAATGTCGCCAACACTCTGAGAATGGGGGGGTATGCAGTTTGTTTGTTATATGCATCTATGTCTCTTTTCAATTTTTTCATTTTCATCTCCATGTTACGAGATATCTGTTGGTCTATGGTCGAAAAAATTTGTTTATACTCATAGTTATACCTGTTAAAGTCTACATGTGACTTGATATTAGTGTCCAGAATTTCAATTTCAGCACTCAAATGATCTATAAATTTCTGATAAAATTTGGCCATTAAGTCCATTAACTCATGTCCATGTCTATCGAACAAACTAATCAGCTCATTATGGAACTCTGAACTAGCTGTCAGTCCAGTGGGGTACTGCCAAGAGCGCAAGCCCTTTGGCACAACCTCCACTTTTTTTACATTCATTAAAATAGGAAATCTCTAACTGAAGCTTCTTTACCTTTAAAGATTTGTGGTCCAAGGTCTTCAAAAAGTCCACTAAAGGAGCTTCTGATGTCCCTGTGTCAATGGACATGAACCCGTTCGTGTTCTCAAAAACTGGGAGTCGCTCATTCAACCAAGATGTAACATTCACTGAGTCTCCAGTATGGCCATTTGATGAATCTCATATTTATTTATTTATTTATTTTCAGTTTGGTTACCGGGGAAGTCCACTGGGCCAAGAAGTGCCCATTTTCAGTGGAGGCCCGGGGAGAAAAGCTCCATGAACAGTATAATACAATATAGGTTACAAAAATGCAAATAAAGGTTGCAAAGTAAAATACCATACAATAAAGGTTGCAAAACAGATAAAGGTTACAATGTGAAATAAAGAGTAGGGTACATACATTTGAGAGATTCAGAGTGTAAAGTACATTATAAGACAGTTTTAACAACTTGACAAAAGATTTTTTTTTTGAAACAATATTCATATGCTTGGAGTCAATTAAAGTCTGCTAGTTCTAGATCTTTTGAGAAATAAGAACAAGTATGAGAGTATAGTGGAGTGGGGGTAAGGGGAGCTTAGTTGCGAGTCCCTAGAATTTAAGTGGGGTGAAAGCAGGAGCATTTTCATTTGGAAGACAGGTGAAGAAAAAGTTGAGTTTTGAAGGATTCAGTGTTGGGTATAGTCCTAAGTGAAGGAGGCAGAGTTCCTTTTTTACCTAGAGAAAAGGAGAGTAAAAGCTGGCCAGCGAGTCATTTGGGTTTAGGAATGGAGATTAGGTTTTGGTGTTCAGATCTCAGTGATCTGTTAGGGATGTATGGAGGAAGGATGTCCTTTAAGGCTGGGCATTTATCAGGGGAGAATATTAGCTTGTGAGTGGTGGTTAGTTGTAGATAGTCTAGGTGGTTAGGGAGTTCTAACCAGTTCAGAGAGTGAAGGCTGAGGCAGTGGTGAGCTGATGTTTTGGATTTGGTGGCAAATTTAGAGATCTTCTTATAGCAAGCTTCGAGCTTTGAGGTGTTGGTAACAGACAAATTGGTTAGAAGAGGGGCTCCATATAGAAGGGAAGGTAGGAGGTAGGTGGTTGCCAGGGTATGCCTAGTGGAGATGGAAAGAAAGTGATTGTTCCTATATAGCATACCTAGCTTTTGGTGGGTTTTCTAATGTTTTGTTGTATATGAAGATCAAATTCAAGGTGTTCATCAATGGTGATGCCAAGCAGTTTTGCAGAGGGGACCACTTCAATGGCAGTGTTAGTTTGGCTTAGAACATTGAAAGTGTTTTTGTCCAAAGAGGAAACCTTGGAGGGGAGAAAAAATTGTATTTTGGATTTATTAGAGTTGAGAGAAAGGTGGTTTTGGTGCATCCAGTTCTCTGTAGTGGTAAAGGCTAATTGGGTTTTGGTCAGGAGTTCAGGAAAGTTTGGGGCAGAGCAGATCAAGGTAGAGTCATCAGCATATTGGATGACTGTGGTTTCAGGGGTGAAGGTGTGAAGGTTATTTATAAAGATGTTGAAAAGCATGGGTCCAAGGATGGATCCCTGAGGAATGCCAGTAGGTGTAGGCAAAAAGGAGGAGAAGGAGTTCTTCCATTTGACTGCTTGAGATCTATCAGATAGGTAACTGGAGAACCAGGATAGAGTATTTGGGGAGAGATTGAGATTAGCCAGATGATGAAGAAGGTGGGCGTGGGAGATGGTGTCAAAGGCTTTGAAGATCTAAACAGAACTGTGGATACAATGAGTCCAGAGTCTCATGCTAGATTGACAGTTTCTAGGAAGGATAGTAGGGCAGTTATGGTACTGTGGCCAAGGTGGAAGCCATGCTGGGTGGGTGTTAGGAGGTGATTTTGAATTAGATAGGGTAAAAGTTGGTGGTAGATACATTTTTCTAGAATTTATTGGAGAGAGAAGAGAGAGGATGGGGCGGAAGTTAGAAATAGTGGTGTTTTTGCCTCCTTTGTGAAGAGGTAGAATGTAGGCTGAACGCCAAAGTTTTGGTACGTATGACTCATTTAAGGATCTATTAATCAGAATACTAATTGGGAGAGCAATACCTTCAGCTGCATGTTTGAGGAAGGAAGAGGGAATGTTGTCAGGGGCATTAGAGCATGGCTTTAGCTTGGAGAGAAGCTTTTTTATAAAAGTGGTGGAAGCAGGTTTGAGATGGAAATTGAGAAGAGTGTTTGGGTTGTTGGGTGAAGTAAAGAGGGAGTTAGGTGGATTGTTGTTAGGGAATGTTTTGATTAGTTTAGCTATGGCTTCAGTAAAGAAGGTATTGAAGTGGGAGCTCAGTTCATTGTCGGATATATTAGGGTCAGGGCAAGGGTTGATTTGAGATCCGGGATGAAGAAGGGAATTGACTGATTTCCAGAATTGTTTTGGGTTTTTATTGTTGTTGGACTGAAGTTTATTATAGTAGTTTTTTTTTTGTATAGTTTTTTACTTGGTTGCAGAGTTGGGTATATAGGATTAAGGTAGAGGACAGTTTATTTTTCTGGTAGAGCTTCCAGGATTTGTCTCTGTGACGCATAACTTGTTTAGTTTCTTTGGTCAGCCATGGTGCGGAATTAGTTATGATACGCTTATTTCTTAGGGGGGCTAGGGAGTTAAGAGTATCTAGGAAGATAGAGTTAAAATGTTCAACAGCATTGTCAAGTGGGAGGGTATTTAGAGGTTGCCAGTTAATTTGTTTAAAGATGTTAGAGAAAATTAAGGGGTTGAAGTTACTGAGGTTACAAGTTTGAATGTAGAGCTGTTGGTGTTGGATGGAGTTACTTGATCGAAGGATGAAGGCAGGGAGATGGTCACTGAAGGTGTCGGGGATAGTGCCACAGAGAGTGATTTTGTTTGGATGGGAGACTAGAATCCAATCTAAGATGGACCCTGGGGGGTGATTTTTGGTATGGCGAGTAGTAGAAGAGATTACTTGGGTGAAGTTTAGGTTAATGGAAAGTGAGGGGGATGGTGTGTTAATTTTATTCCAGTCGATGTTGACATCAACAAGGCAACGCTGCTCCCATACATTACAAGAAGAGCCAGTACCATATATAATGTGCAGCTTGGTACATCAGGGGTCAAGATCTCTGCTTCACAATTCCCAGGTCCATGATTCAGTTATGATCTCTGTTCATTGTTTGCATGAAGTATGCATGATGTCCTAATGTCTGCTGGGGTTTTCTGTGGCTACTGCAGTTTCCTCCCACCTCCCAAAAGCATGTAGCATTTAACCTTGCTTGTATGGCTTAAGGTATAACTGAAAAGAGACCTCAAGCAAGTACCAGTTTACTTACAAGGTTAAGAAATGAATAAAGCAAATTTAAAGCTAAATTTAAAAAGTTAACATGTGCTACTTAATATAGGACCTTTCCCAATTTCTGACACTCCGGTATTGTTGCAATAACTTTCTCACCAGGTTCCCTTTAAAGTCATTTCCACTGTTTCGACGATGTCCTTCCTGTCCAGCCATGATATTTGACCAGTCATATATCTTCCCCACTCTCATCTCACTTTCTATTAAATGACTGTCTTCAGCATGTAATACTACTACACTATGGTTTGTTGTCACCCTCTTGTGATTCCCATCTGAGGTGGGACCACATGTACAAGGGAGATGTAGGCATTGTGAAGATATTATTTATTTAGCCTCTGTTTAGCAAGAAAGTCTAACTGGACAAAAAGCTGCCCCTTTTCAGCAGAGACTCCGCACAGAAAAAATGCATTACATATTTAAACAAAACATTACAAATTTAAACTAAAGGAGAAAAAATGGTATAACAAGCTAGATGAGTAGACACAGATTTATCTCAATGATATCAAGCACTGCCCTGCTTTATTTTGGGGGGGAGTGGCAAAAACTTTTATATGGCTACTTAAAGGTGTGTGTGTATCGTCATCTTATGGTCTCTATCATATCTTACTAAGTATGTTTCTGTGTTACTAAACATAGCACTTACAGTCAAAAATAAAAGATTTAGCAGTTACATTTTTTGAATATATGCACACAAGTAATGTAACACAAAGAAAAATATTGGAGAACGTTTAAAGAATATGAAGTTATGGTAACAGTTTTCAGCAGCTGTGGAATAGTAAGGGCTATTAATATAAATTGTTATTCATGAAAGTGTTTGTGATTGAAGACAGAGAGAAAAAAGATAATAAGAAAACTTGGATGATCATTAGAGATAGCTTTACCTGAAAAGCTCACCCAGACTCTGCCAGAACTTGCTTTGAGGAAAATACTAGTTTATTTTTGCTTTTTTTGTATTTTGTATTGTTTCATTACTTTCTTATATTTTGTATATTGTGATTTGTTTTCTTTAAACTATTTCTTACTTGTGTTCTGCTTTTAATAGGATATTTAACTAGGAAAGAGACCTCTGCTATGTCTCTTGTGAGTCACACAGAAATTAAGCTTTTCTTCACACTCCCACCCAGGAGGTAGTGTATTTTTAAACTCAACTATCTTTCTAGTTGTCTGCCCCTTATGTTAGTTTGACCACATATCCCCTTCCCTATCCTCTATCATTGACTATTGTGAGTAAGCATAAAACTATCATTTTGTGAAGTCAATTGTGAAGTTAAATGTATTGGCCATCCTACTGTATTCCATAGAACCAGAATATGGAGTGCCCACAATCTCTCTTGTTCTTCTAAAATTAGCGAATCTCCACTTTTAGGGTTGCCACCTTTTCTTCCTTCCATCTCCTGACAGATAAGCCACTCCCCCTGCAGAATGTAAACACACAGCCTTGTCTTAGGGTGGATCCACCCCTTTTAGCAAGCCACACCCAGAAGCATCAGTTTTTAAATGCCATACTCAGTGATTACTTGAGCAGACTTAGATGATATGAAGCCATAAACTAAGTGTCCAGTGGTACTTCCTACCCCTGCTATCTACTGTCACTAGGGCTGGTGCTTGCATTTTGGGGGCCCCCAGTAGGTTTCAAGTTGGGGCCCTACTCAGGAGAATATAAAGTGTGACCAGATTGCCGTCATACCCCCTACCCTGCCAAGCTCATCCAGCACCATTTAAAGATCACTATGGGGTGATCATTAAATGCCTTTAAGTGTTTATGCCTGCTTAATTCCCATGATCACCTTATTTTCCCTTTACCATAGTTAAAATCCTTACTTTTTCCTTACCCTTGTCCCAGGCTTCCCCTAAGTGTTGTTCTACTCCATCTATGGCACCAAGTTAATCAGTCGTTATGCTCAAAAGCCATTGCTGGAATGCACCCTGCTACATGAGTAGGAAAGTGCAAATGTGGTTCAATAAATTTATTGTTTCATTTCATTATCAACATCAAGCCCCTTTTTCACATTTTTACATGGGGCCAGGATGTCATGTTAACTGCTGCCATTTCTCTGGATTCAGTGTCACACTCCTGCTCTCTTCAACACTCATGTCAGACTGTCACAGATCTTCAATCACACAATCCATCCACCTCTTTGCTGGATGCCGTCATTTCCTCTTAACTACTTCCTGTCTGTCCCAAATCTCTTTCATCACACTGTCTTCTGCCTTTCTGCACATGTGCCCATACCACAGTAATCTGTTCTCTTTGATATTTTCTGGAATAGGAGCTACTTTGGCTTCTGATCTTATGTTCACATTTCTTAGTCTGTCCCACAGTGTGCATCCTACCACCCATCCTCTTAGGGTGCTAGAGCCCTGGATAATTCCTTGAAATGCCGTAATTTCTCTACAATCAACTTCCAGGTCTTCAGCCTGGTCTCTGCTGATCTTAGAGCCTTCTCCGACCACTGCTTGCAGCTGATTGTGGCAACCAGTGGTTTATGTTGTGAGATGACTGTTTCACTGGGGATGACTTTGCAATCACTGATTCTACCCTAGTGCCTTCTTCTTATTAGTAGATGTCTACCTGAGTTCCATGTTGGCCACTCTTGTATATGATCTTGTGACTGTTACTCTTTCTGAACCATGTGTTGGCTACTATCAAGTCAATTTCTAGACAGAAGTCTAGAATGGCCTCTCCTTCATTATTCCTGTTGCCCCACCCATGTGGACCCAGGCAGTCCTTATATCCTGTTCTGTCTGTCCCCATATGTGCATTCAAGTCACCGATTCTCATCATCAATTCATACTGGACTGCTTTATCTAGTAGGCCCTGAACCACTTGAGTTTTTCTTTCAAACTAAAATGCCTGATCAGAAATGCCCTTTGGCTTCAATAAGCAGGTTAATTTCTAACTCATTTATAAAGCAATAAACTGTGATTCTTCCTCAGCCATATTTTACTTTTATTAAAAGTAGAATGCATTTCATTTATAATTGCTTATTTGAAATTACTCTTTAAAGTTATTTAGTTAAGTAGCAAAGCATAATTTTCTGTTACAGCTGCTTACTGTTTAGATAAAAGAATATTTTGAGTTATTTAAATATGAATTATATGGCATTTAAGTATGAAAAATCGTAATGTCCTTCCCCACATTTATTATGCATCCTAAGTGCTGCTCATGTGTATGTTTTCTTCCACTAAAATACAAACTATTCATATATTTGATGAATGCATTAAGAGCTTTTAATGTCACTATCAAGTCCTAAAATGCAGAAAGTTTCAGCCCAACATTAATATTAATCTCCTATGTACAGGAAATTTTGTATGAGCACAGCATTGACAGAAATACTTCAGTGCAAGCACTGAACTTTTGGGGATAAACTGCATCACTTTGGACAATATATAAATAAATCAAACACCCCGGACAGCAATAATCGTCCGGATGTAGGATGCTGTGGTTTACATATTTACCAAACTTCAGCATTTTGTTTCCTAATATTAATTTTGTCGAGTGCATGTATGGACAAGTGGTGCACACTTCAAAGGAGGAAGTAACTGTAGATCTGGGGAGATAATGCCTAAAGTTTCTTCTATACCAAATGTTTCAGCATGGGGGGGTGGATGCAAGTGTCTGTGGTTTAATGTTAGGCATTAATTTTAGGCAAAAAAGTCTCAGAATCGCTGCAGTTAAAAAAAAAAAAAAAAAAAAAGACAACTTACTTCCTTGTCTGCTGCAGCCAATCAGGTCCCTTGCTTCACTGAAGTGGATCTGATTGAGGGCAGCCTACAGACAAGTTTAAAAAAAAACATTAAAAAGTTTGTGATCGTGTGATGACATCATGTAGCCATATGGACATCTACAAAGTGCAGAGGAAGGAGGAATGAATGATGGAGAAGAAGAAACCCCAATGCTGCTGTATGGGGCCCTCTTTCCTGGGCAGATGATCAGGGGCTCCCCATGGCCACAGGTTCCGTGGGTGCCTAACGCCAGCTATGACTGTCAGCCTAGCATACACCCCATTGTTTTCCTATGTTCCTCCCACTCTTGCCTCCTCATACTGTCAGGAATACTATTGTTTTTGTTTTACTAAACTTTGTCTTACTTGCCAGCTTTTTCCTACACCCTGTCAACACATTCTAAATGAACAAGAGTATACTGTAATAAGTATCCATGGACAAGAGTATATCGTAATAAGTATCCATGGACAAGAGTATACTGTAATAAGTATCCATGGACAAGAGTATACCGTAATAAGTATCTAGGAAGGAATGTAGTTAAGCTGTTGGTCATGGGACTACGAGTCCACTAGAAGTCTTTAGGTTCTAAATACTCTGAGGTGAATTTTAGATACTTTTTCCACAACCTTTGGTTCAATGATGGCCTGAACAAAAATTATGACTTAGGAAAGTGACTATATTTTTTTCTTTCAAAAAAGTAATAAGTTATGTACTAAATTTAATGGCCAAGGATGATGACACAGTAGTTACGAATAAACTAAGTAGTGGTTACCCACAAACTGATAGGAAAATGTTTGTGAAGGTACACAAATCATATCTCGAATGAATGACGTCATCCCTACCCCCCCAAAAAAAAAAAAATCATAGCCATTTTCTGCCTAACGCTCTGGTGTTAAATTAAGATAGAAGTAAAAATGCAAATAGTCATATTTCAAGTTGCTGCAGTCATGCATCGACTCAGCATGCTGCCTTGGCTCCAGCCACAAAAGGCAGACACCTTCACTGTTCTCCTTTGAAGTCAAACTAGAATGAAAGTGAAAGAACAAACAAAGCAAACAATGTATTCTAACACGTTGCTGTCAGCTGTACATATACAGCATGCCTTCTTTTAGCTATACTTATTTGATGTCCATCTGTACATACATCTTACTTCAGTCGTTAGGAAACTGGAAAAAACATCACACTTTCAGTAATTCATTCAAACATGTTACTACACAGTGCACTCACCCTGGATAAGCTATAGTGACCCTCTGTACACCCCTTTAAGGTGCAGTTTTGAGGAAAGTTAAGTGATCACTCTGTTCCTACCAACACACAAACTGGAGAGTTCTTGTGTGCACACCTCTGAAGTTTGACTTTGTGGAACATTAAAGAAATAATGATCACAGTATCACGAGCTGCCATGCAAACTAAAGTGATCTCTGTGACCATCTCTGAATGGGGACAGTTTTGGACTAGGTGTAGCCCGCAGCAGAGGACCCTACTAAGGCACTTATACAGCCAGAAACAAAGGTGCCCAGAAGATCTGAGTGTGCTAGAATGCATCTCTGTCATATATCACCCAGGAGGTTTATATGCACATCCACCAATATTATTTTTACACACACACATACGCACAGACACACACATACACGCACACACACACACACACACACACACACACACACACACACACACATTCACTAATCTTCTGTGCAGGACTAGTCTAGTCCTGCACAGAAGCAGCCGTTTAGGAGGAGGATGGCAGCGTGCCAAGCATATTAATGAAGGCATGCTGCCTGACCTCCTAATCCTACACAGTGCGTGGATGAGTGCAAAGGGCGTGTCTGAGAGCAGAGCTCTCAGAATAAACATGCCCTTGCAAAGTAGAACAACAGAAACTGTAAATAAATGAGCAAGACCGCTCATAGGTGTCTGCTTATCCCGACCAACAGTCCCCCATGTGTACAACAGCAACAGGACATAAAAATAAAAAGAAGGAACCCCTGTAATTATTTTTAAAACTCCGAGCACAGTCAAACATAGGGGAGCAGGTGTGCCCATCACTTAGCTACAGTTAAATCAGCTTAAAAGGCTGAAGAGGATGACAAGGAAGATATATGCAAATGAAGCAGCACAGCAATAGTGAAGTGGTCAGAGAATCCGCCTAATGAGCAGGCATTCCCAGTTCGAGTACCACTGCTGCACATACCATTTTCCATGTGAAATCTGTATACGAACATTTATTTACATTTTATTGCTTTATAACCTACTAAATAACATTTAAATGTGAACTGGAGTACTGCATGAAATGCACATGTGAAGAGTCAGTACCATAATGAATAAGTCAGCAGTAAGCAGGCGTAAGCACGGATAAGCAGTAGTAAGCATATGTAAGCACTAGTAAGTGTATTCAAGTGCGTTTGGGTGGGGTGAAGCACTGCCGACACAGATTAAGCAAAGGAGAAGCTAACTGCATCTAAGAAACTGTTACTGGATGTCAGCAATGCTTACCTCTGCGCAAACCCACTTACAACTGCATGAAAGTGCCTTAAGCACACTGTATCCAACGGCCGGTGTTCTGCACAGCAACAAAACAAACAACCTCTGCAAGGCCAGAACCCAGGACCATGCACACCATACACAAAACGATTTATCACCAAGCCATGCCAGTTATGTAGAAACTGTATGTTGTCAGAAACATAACTGCAGCCCAGTCATGCAACAGTACAGAGAATGTATAGCTACAGCTAGATGTGCGTGTGTCTGGAAATATATCACTAACTAAGCAGATACAACATATCTATAGATGTAGTCACATATGTATATATATATATATATATATATATATATATATATATATATATATATATACATATATATAAATATCAAGAGATATATACATATACATACAAATATATTAACAGATATACATGCAAATGCTGACAAATACACATATATATGTCAACATCTATATGTCCACATATACACATCAAGTGACATATGCACGCAGATATGTGTCTCTGTAGGTATATTCTGACATAGTAAGACATATGTAAGCAAATATATGTATACCCACAGAGGTATATATGGCCAGACATCTGTAGATACCAATGGTAGATGAACAGAAACATATATGTCCACATGCACCGTCAATGGGCCTAATTGGCCCCAAACAATATACATCATGTACGAATTTGCATACCCCCTACCCACCCAAACACGTCCGCCCAGCAATACACTGCCAAGTTCATAGTATTGTATGTCTGTCATTGAACTAAAGAATTAAATCAATTCTCTGTTATGTGTCACATGTTGACATCACATACCCCTCTCCCCCACCCACAAGTTGGGCCGAGCAGTACAGGCCCATCCAACCCATGCCACCCCCAACCCATACATGCATAACCCACAGTTCTGCTACCCCCCACCCACTGCACACACGCAGCCACCACCCCTACCCTGGTTATCGGCCCATAGCTACCACACCACCCCACATTGCCCCCCCCTCGGGACCCATCCTGTATGATGTCCCAACCCAAGTATCCTAGGTGTGGCACATGCTGGAGGCCATGCACATAGCCAAGGATACCTATGTAACCCTGGGTGTAGATGAAGGTTGAATACCCAATGTTTGGGTCGTCCCGCATGGGATGAATGTATTCCTGGTACTAACAATAGATGTCACATGTGACTCTGTGTACACCAATGGATTTAGTTGTAGGTATCACAAAGCATACGTGGCACACAAGGTTGGCAGGTATGCACATGAAAAACAGTATCCAACAATACCAGTCAACATTACCGGATATGTAGCTAATGACTTAGAGGTATATGTGTTAGAATAAATACCCATAACTAAATAGATATATACCTCCCCATCTCTGTAGTACAAATGTATACATACATACATAGACATATAAATAAATACCCACATATACATATATACATATGCAGACACCCATGCATCCACATGTTGTTAGATATATATACAGCAATATATATATATATATATATATATATATATATATATATATATATATATATAGATACAGACATATACATACATATATATATATATATATATATATATATATATATATATATGTGTGTGTGTGTGTGTGTGTGTGTGTGTGTGTGTGTGTGTGTGTGTGTGTGTGTGTGTGTGTGTGTGTGTGTATGTGTGTAGATATACACAGATACATAGCTATGATAAGATACAGCACTTAAGAATTACATATGTTCACAGGCCATGCCAGTGGAGGTGAGGGCCCCAAGCAAGAAATGTGTAACACGTAGCATGACCCCCCCCCCAGCTGGACATGGGAAACATACAAACAAACCCACAAGCAATGTAAACAATCCCCTGCTCTCCAGACCAAAGGCAGGATACAACTGGGGAGGGGGCACAGTGGACCTGAGAAGTCCAATCTTGGAACAAAGACAGGAGCGTACCTTGCGGGAAACCCCCAAAATTGTCTTGTTATAGGAGGAAACCCGTGCAATGACCTATCAGGACGGGGTGTGTACATACCCAGGCTACAAGGGTGAGAAAGCTTGATGACCCATGGATCGAGACAGTGTACGAGATGGGTCCCATGAAGTGGAGAGTGGGCAGTGTGTAGTGGTGTGTTTAGACCCAACCTGCACCCAGAGTAAGGATGAGTGCTGTAGAGGAGGTGTGGGTGGGGGGAACTATGGGTATGTAATTATGGGTCTAGGCGTGCAGGTGTTTGCTGGAGAGGGTCTATTCAGACTGCCCCAGGGATGTAAGTAGTAGTGTTCACTGGGCAGAGTCGCCACCCAACAGGCAGCCACTCTCACTACGAGTCCCACTGCAGCACAGTCTAGTTTACATGGCAAAGAACGGTATAACCAGATGTAGATGTAAATATGTAGAGGTATTTGTGTGTATATATTCCCATAACTACATGGAGATATACCACTCCCTCTCTGTGGTACAAATGTATAAATACATAGGCAGACATATATATAAATACCCACATATAGATGTATACATATGCAGACACCCATACACCCATATGTCGTTAGATATACATGTACAGCAATATATATGTATGTATATATATATATATATATATATATATATATATATATATATATATATATATATATATAGATATAGATATATATATATATATATATATGTGTGTGTGTGTGTGTAAATATACACATATATATAGCTAGGATATGATACAGCAGTTAATAATTACATATGTTCACAGGCCGTGCCAATGGGGATGAGGGGTCCAATCAACAAACGTGTAACACGTAGCATCAACCCCCCCCCCCCCCCAGCTAGACAGGGGAAACAAACAAACACACAATAAAAGTAAACAAACCACTGCTTCCCAAACTACAGGCAAGATACCACCATTGGGAGAGACCCGCCAAGTCTAATCCTGAAACAAAGACAAGAATGTCCCTTGCGGGACAACCCAAAACTTTTATGGCTATTCAGGCTTCCAGCCATTACACGGATAACCTACGGCAGGGCACGCATGTTCCCAAACTATAAGGTTGGAGAAGTATGATGACCCATGGGGCAAGACAATGTATGTGATGGGTCCCAAGAAGTGGAGATTGGGCAGTGTGTAGTGGTGCGTTTAGACCCGACCTGCACCCGGAGTAAGGAAGACTGCTGAAGAGGATTTGCCGTTCGGGAACTATAGGTATGAAATTATGGGCCTAGCTGTGCAGGTGTTGGCTGGAGCAGTTCTATGTGGACCGCCCCAGGGATGTAAGCAATAATATGCATTGGGCAGAGCCAATGCCTAACGAGCAGCCATGCCCGGTATGAGTCCCACTGCAGCAAAGTCTAGTTTACATGGCAAAGGACAGTATAAACAGATATGTTGTTGCAAACCCACCAAATGACATCAAAGAACACATGGTCACAACAACCCACTGTAGGCATGTAAGCTGAACTAATTGGCACCACAAGGTATTATTGCTGTTGTCCTCACCCCCATCCAGGGGTGTGATTGTCCAGACCTACCCCCAAATGCAGGGTATATACACAGCTGTCACTGCAGAAGAAATGGCCAGCTGTGGACCTTCCTGTCAGCCATCCTGCACATCCCTGGACATGTCCCCACTATCAGCCCCTCTGTGTGACCCAAGAACACTACTTGCCTATCGACCCCTGATGCATGCATAGTAATGTTCACAGTCACAGCTAGGTGACACCCTCCACACAACTATATTGGCAGAACCTGGAACCCCCAACCCAGGTGTATTACCACAGCTGTCCCAGACTACACATGTAAATAACACATTAAGGGAAAATTCAAGCACACTTGAATCAACACCTGGTGATGTCTGCCACCCCCCAACACTCTAGACCCCTACACCAACTACTGACACTGACACCTCCTGTCCTGCCTCGCATACATATCCCAACACCCTGCAGACCTGCACTACCGCTCCCCCACCAATCAGTTGAATGGCGTACTATACAGTTAAAATGTCCCCCCCTCCACCTACCCGCCTACACCTCCACTATTCACATCTACTCTACAACACAGGTATGGCATAACTAAACCTAACCCGAATACCTGGGTGTAGCTTAACCAGAAATGCTAAACTGGAATTCCACTTAACCTTACATTGACCTTCATGAACAGTCATACCTGACATGTACACCTGACTTAAGCATGTATAATACCGACATGTACATGAAGAGGCGCGGGGGTATGTGGCAGCAAGCGGGTGTATGCCTGTGTGGGCGACGGTAAGCAATGCCCACACTGGTTTAGCAATGTGAATGCCAACCCAGTGTAAGACGCCAAAACCAGAGGTCAGCAGGTCTGAGCCTAGCACACACCAGCGCATACCCGCCTACACTTCCCCCCCACGGTGCCTTAGGCATGCTCTAGCCCACAGCCCTCATCATGGCCAGTAAAAACATAATCAGCACTCCCAGGTCCCCCCCTGCACTCTATAGTCCAAGTGAGTTACCACGACGGCATGGCAGATATACAATCAACTTCTGTTATCACAAACATATCATCCGGCACAGTCAGTCAACAGTATAGGAAATATAGGTAAGTATGTACATTAATACCAGCAAATATGTGCACAGTGCTCAGTCACAGTATTCTGAGCAGTCTGTGAGTACCAATGAACAGTGCCTGTCCACGCATACTGTGAGATCAGTAGTGTCGTATAATACTGAAGAGAGGAATGGAAAATGGACCACGGCGTGGGGGTGTGTTTCATCCACAGAAGTGGGAGATGAGGCTGGTCTGCTGTGTGAGCAAACTGCTGCATCTGAAAATCCTGGCAGGACGCTTTCAGTGGGAGAAACAGTGTAGACCAGCAAAGTGTACTCATGACACAACAACACCAGACGTTATGGGTCACAGTAATGTTTCCACCAGTATCGGAGGTAGATGAAGGGAAGGCTCAAATGTACGTGGACTAAACTGATGAAGAGCTTGCAGAAGGTTGCATCAAGACAGTAATATGGAGGAATACCGAGACGTGCAGAGAGGGAAATTTGTGGAGGTGTGGTATGACAGGGCTAGCAACTGCAGAATGGATGGATGCTGTGTACATGGAACTCGGGGGCCAGGGAAAGGGAGCATGGGTATGACATTAAGGGAGAAATATGCAAATTACACAGAGCTGCAATAGTGTAGTGGGCAGAGCATCCTCCTAGCATGCACACATTCTCGGTTCAGGTCCCACTGCACCACATTCTATTTCCTGTGTGAAATCAGTATAGCAAAATCATTTTGCTGTATAACCTACTAAATGATATTTACACTTGAACAGGAGTACAGAATTACACATAGCCCACTCACTGTTCAAAGGACATGAGACAACACCCAGATATGTATACACAGACAACTTGTAATGATGTATTTTACAATAATGTATGCCACTACTGACAGCACGGAGATCTGCACTTATGTAATCAGTGAGGAATGCAAGGGCCACAGAGAAAAGCAGATGTAGACAGTGCAGATATATAACATATTATGCTGTCTAGGACAGGCCCGTCAATTCGTACAACTGTGGACAAAGGATTTTCCATCAAGATAGGTAACAATAAACAATAACAGATGTAGTTCAGCAGCCGTCAGTTACACCCCGTATTCAAGGCCTAGGGGACATTTATTATCTGTGATAATGTCTATATATCTGTCACATGTATAGACCCTGAGCAGAAAATGTCGTGGGAGTCCACGATATAACTGGGATGATAGCAGGAATGCCAGCAGTATATTATGATAGGCCAACAATGAACAACCCCTAACCCTATCACAGCAGGACAAAGCCAGTCATATATGTGGAGTACAGAGGCAGGAACACAGGGCCATACTCGTAATATTGCTGTTACACACCCTGCACATTGCTGGTGTTACAGGATTTGATGCAACATACCCTTATGCAGGAATAACACATCAGGAACAGAACTGGAAGTAGTCATGTACTGATAGCATGCAACAGACAGATTGCCAGGGATATATCTAGGACAAGCCCTGTGTGGTGCACAAGCAAAAGCAAACAGACAATCCACTGGCCGTCATGTGGAGGGTCTATATTAGAACACCAAACATTCAAAATGTTGAGTGTTCTAATATCGGCCCATTTTCAGCGAACGCTGAAAATATCGAAGAAACAGAAAACCAAATTTTTTCCTAGGGAAAGAATTTGGTTGTCCGTTTCTGTTGCTTCGGTATTTTCAGCATTCTGATGGAAAGTTGCTGGTCAGGTTCAGGTAAGCGTGCGATTGTGTGGACATGAGGGTTAGGGCAGGGTAGGTGAGTTAGGGTTAGGGCGTGGGTGAGATGATTGTGCGATAGTGATGTGTTTCGGAACCAGAAATTTTTTCCCCAGGAAAAATTTCGCTGTTCTGAATGTTCGATGTTTTGAATTTTTGATTGATAAGGTTCGATATTAGAACACTTGACATTTTGAATGTTCGGTGTTCTAATATAGACCCCATGTGGATAGGCCCACTGCTGAGAGCTATGCAGACAGACTGCATTCCATCCTAAACTACTATGTACACACAAACACAGTAAGACCAGCAATATAAAAAGCACATAACAACACCACTCACTCTGTCTGTAGGTCTGGAACAACCTAAGAATGTGTAGTTGTCCTGTGTTTGCAAGCCCCGCTGTAATAGGTACTGCAACCTGCCATCTGTAACACTGCTGCCCACATACAGGAAGGATGTCCTCCATACTGGAAAGATGAAGGGACAACGCCCACATGAGTAAGCATTTTATAGTACTGGGTTGCCATGACAATGGTTAACAGAATCACTACACAGCAGGCTGCACACAGTCAGCAACTGTTGCACACTGATTGGTGCAGAGCCCATCACCTGATCATGTGCATCACCTACAAAAGCCATGTTGAAATTCGCTCTTCTGGAGAAGAAGAGAGAGAGAGGGAGAAAAAAAAAAAAAGATGAAACCAACAAAAAAATAAAAAAGGAAATAGAAAACAAACGTATACCATGGAACTTACACAGTGGGGAAACAGTACTACAGGCCACAACCGGGAAGGTGTCACACCCGTCCAAACACTAAAAGGTATGTAAAACACAGCTTATGTAATTTAATGTAGTATGTGGTATAGATTAATAGGATGTATGATGTAGAATGCTTGATATGTGCCATCTGTAGTTGTCCCTGTAATGATGTCCTGCTGAACAGCTACTCTGGACAATACTGTCTGTCCCTGTACGCAGTTGAACATACCCACCAACTGTGCAAATCAGAGATGAATGACAAAGATGTCAGCCATAATATCTGTGTATATTATGTTAGTGTGGAGAATAGCTGTTGGTGGATGTACTGCCGTCATGACAGACACATGTGTGTCAGTGCACACCACTAGCAGGACAGTCATGTGAATGTGTAATGTAGCATGCACAAATGCCACGCCACAAGTGTGTAATAGGCGTACCAGTAATCTCACACCATAGTTACCATCCTAATGTTAGGCTGTGTTTACATGTGGCACCTGTCTGTGTTGCTGCAAGGCAGAACAGTGCAGCTGTGAATGAAAGACAGTTACAGAATGCGGACCGGATGTCTGTATGCACTCCATATATCTGTGTGATACTGACTGTGATGTGTATGTGTATAGATGCAAACACTCATATAGACATAGGTATACCAACAACGTACAACGTATATCTACACACACACACACATATATATATATATATATATATATATATATATATATACGTAGATGTATAATTATACAGATGTATATAATGGCACTGACAGTGGCATGCAGGTGAAATAGTCTGTAACAGGCCAGCAAAGATAAGTGTCCCCACAGGGAGCATGGCTACAAACACATAGCACAAAGTGTTACACATACACATAGCACAAAGCTTGGTACAATACAACATATGTCCCAATGGTAGGTAAGCAGCTGACATAACAATTGCAGTCTGTGAACGTGTTGTTGTAGATGATATGGTGGGGGGAGACATATATGTGTATTAAGAACTATGGTAACCCTGCTGTATTGGTGGCTCAGACCTGTTTCCATCTTTATGTCTTCCAGGAATCATGTCACATAGTCGCCTTCCTGCATACAGCTCTGCAGAAATGGCTATCAGCATCGACCACCTGGTACAGCACTATGTACTTGTTTTTGGCCAGATAGCCCACGACCAGCAGGAGAGGACCACCCTGAGGAATGAGCTAGTCCACAGAGTCAATGATGTCGAATTGCATAACCGTAGCTATGAGCAGGTCTGGCATCATTGCACCAACCAGCTTCGCCATGTACGTCAGCGTGCAGCTGCTTAAAAGAGGACCACCTCACAATGGGGGGGGTCAACCCACCCATCCACCCCTCACCCGTGTGGAGGAGCTTCTCAGCAGCCTAGTGGCACCTGTCTGTCCGCAACATCAACACCTGGCAGGGCACATCTTGGAGGTGGGTGTCAAAGACACACCAGCTGAGAAGCATGCAGGTGAGGCCCCAGGCCACATCGGTACATCACTTGTGTGTATGCATCTGCAGCTGTGCAGGTACATTATGCAAAACTGAGATTTCATATACTTTGTCTGCTGCTGTGTAGTAGTAATAAACTGTTGTGTAAAAGCTGTAATATTGTGTAATTCTACTGTTGATGTAATGTAATGCTGCACTCACCTGTTATGAATGCCACAGCTGTGGCCACTGACATCATCTTTCTCATACTCCTATGTAGGTTCCTCCAGGATACAACCACAGCAGCAGCCCATAGCCAGTGAGTATGGTTTGTGTCCATGCATGACGATAAACTGGGCATGTAATAGCTATGGGCTATCCCCATGCACATGTCTAACACACCTACCCATACTGCATGCTGTACATGTTCACGTTTTGTTGCTGAGAAATGCACTGCATCACAGTAGAGACCATGCTGGGGTATTGGAAGGGTCCAACAAACTCATGCAATATAACTAACATCCTGTCAGTGTGGAATGTGTCCACAGGGATGTGACATGTGGCAGGACACATGACCTACACTAGGGACATGTGTGACTCAACACCACCACACAAGTAGGTTAAGTAAACATTGCAGATGTAACCCTGATGCCACAGCACTCGTCACATCAGTGTGTGCAGTCCAAGGGATGTGCACATGAGTAGACCTTGCAACCATGCAGAGGTCTGGGAAATGTGTTGGGCATCCCTCTCAGCCATGGTAAGGTCCACTGGTTGTCTGTGTAATAGTCATGTACTGGTCATACATGCACTGCTGATGTTGTGATCTGTAACGCAGACATTAGGCATCCACAAATGATAGCTGTTCACATACCATCCCAGGTATGTGTTGCTACAACACACAGGAGCTGTGAGCATTGGAGCTTACATAACCGACACAGTACTACAGGTGCATCAGTGGTTTCTACACCTACGAGGTGTGGTGCACAGTACAAGGCAGGGTGCGGAACAGGCCAAAGTAACACTTTGTACATGGGTGCAGTGTTAACACGGGGAGGGGCCATCACCTACCAACAAAACCCATGCCTCACACACATGTATACTGCCGCTAGCATGATGTCACTATAGTTATACTGTATGCTGTTGAGCTCCATGTATAATACGTGTTGACAGAAGGCTAATGGGAGGACTGTGTGTACAAATGTTGTGCAACTCCACATGTAGGAGTGTGGTGTGTGTGTGTGTGTGTGTGTGTGTGTGTGTGTGTGTGTGTGTGTGTGTGTGTGTGTGTGTGTGTGTGTGTGTGTGTGTGACTCAGTTGTGTTTGTAAGTGCAATCTAGTGGAGAGTGGACGATGCATGTCAGGTGTGTGTGCGTGAGTGTGTGTGTGTGTGTGTGTGTGTGTGTGTGTGTGTGTGTGTGTGTGTGTGTGTGTGTGTGTGTTCATGTATGCACAGGCAATAGTGGGAATGACCACATGGCGGTACTTCCCTTTGGGATTGTGCTGTACATGAAGTGAGACATGGGACAGCAGGACAACCTGTCAGGTATGTGAACACAGGACAGCTGATAGCATAACAAGGTCTGTAGCATGGAATATGCATTGGGAGGTGCAGTACATACCAGGTATATACATATTACCAGCAGCAGATAGGTACCCGGCTACCCACATATGCAGCACTGCAAATGCAATGGGGAATTACCACAGCACATCAGTGAGTGTAAGTGAGTGTATCCAGGTAGTACTGTCATCCACATGATGGGATGCTTGTGCAGCAGATATGGCATAGACTGAGCAAGACTGTAGTATGAGGCTCTGGTGTGTGACATATGTAGTGAATGTAGCAGCCCCAACTATATACTGCCCATACACTTGGTAATACAGGGTGACAGCTGTGAGGCCATGTACAACCTACTCCACCCAGGTCAGGGAGGCGATGGAGTAACAGGTTAGGTGTGGTAACCACATGTGTAGGCATGGAGGGGGATGATATGTTAATGGGCTGTAGTGATGCGTACATATTAGCAAGTGCCATGAAGGAAGGGGAACATATGTAACTGATTGTGGGACTGTCTGCAAACTCAGGGAAGGTGAAGTAGTAAGGTGGTTGTCAGTGTGAGTGTGTGTATTGTTATGCACTGCTGTACAGATCATAATGTGTATATTTGTTTCCCCCACAGGTGGTGAGGTGGGTCAGGGTCCCTCCTGCATGCATACTGAGGTAGGTGTCCCTACAGACACCGATGATGATAAAGGTACAGGTGAGGCACAGGTAGGGTTGTCAGAGGCTAACACTGCGCCAAAATGTATCATCACCCTACTAGCCACCCTAAGTCCACACACAGATACAGTGCCCCTACAAACCCCATCACATGTGGCCATAGCAGAGGGACAGTTGCCACTTGGTGGCAATGGTCAGGAAAGTGTGGTGTCCATGCCAACTGTGTCAGGTCACAGCAGGCATAGCCAGATGTCCAGAAGGCCACCACATCGGCAGATGTACCATGGTGCTCATGGGAGGACCGCAGGTTATCCTACTCCTGGCAGAGGCGCCATGACTGGTACCATGTTTCAGGCCGTAATGGAGGCACATGCATGTATGGAAATGCACTCCAGACAAGTCCTGAGGATGTAAAGGTCTGATTTCACAGCTGTAAGTGGCAACCTCCATGAACTTGCTGTTACCTTCCATGAATATACTGAGGTCATGGATAGAGGGTGGGGTGAGATGGTTGGCCTCCACGACCGGGGTATGTCTGGGCTAGAACATGTGGTGGGAGTGGTGCGATGTCCATGTGAATGTAGGCCAGAGACATCAGCAGCTGCAAGTCAACGTGGATGCGCCAGGATTCACAGCCACTCCCGTAGTGGCAGTACCAGCCCCAGAACACCACAGGGGCTGCTGTCCACACCACACCACAGCAGGCCACATGCACATGGCCCTGGCCAGGCCCAGGAGGGACATGGTTCCAGCAGACATATGTCATCGTCAGGGGAGAGTAGCACCTCAAGGTCTGTACCTGCATGTGCCCATGGAACCCCTGGCAGGCACAGTCAGCATGTCCATGGCCAGAGGCACTGAACTGCACACCCTGCCAGGTATGGTCTGTAGCTGTCCAAAATTACCCATGTGGGGCAGCCACATGGCGGAACTGTGTGCATGCATACCCACACACTATGAAACCACACCTAGGCGTCCCCATACAGGCACACACCACATCACCATGCCCCAATCAAGGAACCACACCCCTCACCCACACACATGGTGACACATGTTTGGACCACCCTCGACCTCTGGCACACCTGCAACACATCCTGTGCATATGATGATACCTGTGCCACATCCCTGTCATCCATAACATCGATGCAGGTACAGTCTAACATGATTCTGATGCACACGGTGGCTGTAATGGGGTGCTGCAATGTACTACAGTGTAGAATGTAGTCAGGGGTAATGTGTACTGCATACATGTCAGGTAGTGTAGTCATGCAGCTAGGATGACATTCACACACCCTATGCATATGACAATACCTGTGCCACATCCCTGCCATCCATAACATCAATGCAAGGACAGGCTAACATGGTTCTGATGCACACGGAGACTGTGAAAGTGTGCCACAATGTACTGCAGTGTAGAAAGTATTCACGGGTAATGTGTACTGCATACATGTCAGGTAGTGTAGCCATACAGCTAGGATGCATCTAAGCTGTTGGTAACACCAACTGATATCCCCACACTGTCATCCATTTGTGCTGTAGGCATACATGTGTCAGCAAGAGGATGGTCCGCAGTCATATTCCACAGGGGTATGTCAGTGTGGTGACATCATGGCCATGACATATGTGGTGTACATTTGCACATATGCCACAGGTATGTATAACAACTATTGGCCATGAAAACGTGACCAGTGGCCTGCTGGTACAGGTATAATCTTCACCCTTATGTCAACCCATCCACATACACACACATCCTGACTTGGCGACACTGTGTCTAGACCCCAACCCGGGTATGTAGTGCTACTGAACTGTGTGGCTGTCATTGCACACATGACACCGTCTGTAGGGTGAGGTGTGTACCAGGTCACGTGCTACATGCAGACCATCCACAGGTATGTACAATATGGTAATGGGGGATGTAATTTTGTATATG
Source organism: Protopterus annectens (assembly GCF_019279795.1). Taxonomy (NCBI): domain Eukaryota; kingdom Metazoa; phylum Chordata; order Ceratodontiformes; family Protopteridae; genus Protopterus; species Protopterus annectens. The sequence continues at coordinate 1,467,803,458 of NC_056732.1, read as the reverse complement.
GTGAATACATAGTGTGTCATACCATCATATACACATTGACCGACACATAACGGGTAGATACACATCTTAGAGACCTGGTTGTATAGTTGCTAACTAACTAGTCCATGTGTCCAGTGTGTTACAGGTAGGCTGCACACAGCACATGTGTAACTGGGCCGTATCCTGTTATCTGTTACCTGTATGGGTGATGGTGACATTGACCACCTGAGAGTGGTACATGGGCCACATACCAGGTGTACCTTGGTGTAAAGACAGTGTATACAGCACCCACATACCCCACTGGATATTGTACACCCTAGAACCCATCTAGATACTCTGACATACCCACTATGATGCAGTGGCCATGACGCAAAAATAACCCATTGCATATCACAACAGTGGTACCACAGGGTTATGCATGTGATGTACATGCCACAGGCATACTAGGGTGTTGCATTGCATTGCTACACCTATGTGCGACAACAACAATATCCATACTAATGTGTGGCAATGTGTATTGTAATAGGAGTATGTGGACTCAGACCAGTGCACATGCACATATACACACACACGTGGCAGACCTCAATGGGATTCCCATACCTACTGACCCATTGGTGCAGCACTGATTTGCTGGTACTGCAAGACACATGCAACTGTTAATGAGTGGAGTGTAACAGGCTACATTACATTAATGAGGTTGAGAGGCACCACACACTATATGAGTTGTATGAATAGGCATCCCCCCCAGCCAAACACGTCCGCCCTGCAGTACACTACCAAGTGTTGGTAATCCCATAACCAGGGCCAGTGGCAACATGGGCACATGATGTTACCTGTACTACATCCCACCTGTATGATGTCAGGCTGTCATTGGTAACATATCATGCAGTACGTTCTGGCTCCCATGGGGAATGTATTATGATGTATTATGTGGATGTCATCAACATTACCAGGCTTCAGATACACAGACACAGATATGCAGATTCAGGTATACATATACATAATTATATATATATATATATATATATATATATATATATATATATATATATATATCTACACACACATATATATGTACATGTACATAGGTTCATAGGTTCATACTAGGCTATCTGCCCTGGGGCATTTATAAGCCTAGCCCGATTCTGTATGGCTTACGCCACCCCTTGATTTGAGTATACTGTGCCCTTTTTAAGGTTTAGTTTACTGTGCCTCTGTCTAATAGTGACACGGGAGTAATCCCTGGGACAAACCTACGATCCCCCATCCACCTATCGTGATTCTTCCTGAAGAGATTCAGTGAGGTGCTCTGCCTTACATGAACTGGAATTCTATTCCAGAGCAAAGGGAGCCTCTGGGTTATGAACCTGTCCCTCCAGCAAGTTCTATTTATTTCTGTGCTGAGGTTCAAGTCCCTCAAGCGTGTGGCTCTAAGGGATTTAGATTTACTGAGGTGGAGCATGTCCATTAATTCTGGATTTGACATAGCTTTGTATGTCAGGCATAGATCGCCAAGTAGGCGGTATGCAACTGAGTAGAGCTGGAGTTTTTAACCGAGCAGCATATGGCATCTGTTTGAGACCCTTGATCCTCTTGGTGAGATACTTTTGGGGTCTCTAATTGCTGCAGGTGTCGGGTAAGGTACATCTCAAAGGGGCATTGTATTCTATGATGGGCCTGATGAGGGATGAATAAAGGAGCACGATTACCTCTCTTGATCTAGATGTGAAACCCTTCGTGATGAGGTGGGCTATGTAGAAGGTCTTTCTAACCACTTTGGCAATGTGGTTTTCAAAGGAGAGATTGCTATCAACTTGGGTCCCCAGGTCCCTAATAACGTTCTCTGTATTTAATGGGTTTCCGCCTATGTGGTAATTTGTGGGCACATTGTTTTTGCCAAAGGGTATGACTATACATTTTTTGGCATTTAGCTTTAAACCATGGCGCTGGCACCAGTTTTCTGTCTCTGTGAGACCTTTTTGAAGGATGTTTGTGTCAGCTGGAGAGTCGATTATGGTGCCCAGTTTGCAGTCATCTGCAAACTTGGTGAGCCATAGTCCTCCCACGTTTTCCTGTACCTCGGAAAAGTATATACCGAACAAGAGTGGTCCCAAGACAGAACCCTGTGGGACGCCACTTGTGACCGGTTTCGAGTCTGACATGGCTCCAGCAACTCTCACTCTGTGGGTTCTGTCTTTGAGCCAGTTTGCGACCCATCTTGTGACATAGGGGTTTATATTTAAGCTGGATAGCTTATCTATGATGCCAGTGGGTATTGTGTCAAATGCCTTTGCAAGGTCCAGATAGGCTGTGTGGACTACCTTCCCTTCATCTATGGCTTTGGTGACTGTTTCGAAGAAGTCAACCAGGTTCAAAAGGCAGGATCTGCCCTTGACAAAGCCGAACTGGGTAGGATCTAGTGTCTGTAGGTCCCCAATGTCTTTGTTTATGAGCTCCATGATGATCCTCTCCATAGCCTTGCAGACTAAGCTAGTCAGGCTTATGGGGCGATAGTTTCCAGGGTCCATAGAGGCTCCACCTTTGTGGAGTGGGACCACTGTTGCTGTATGCCATTCTGTGGGCACATATCTTGTAGTGAGGCTGAGATTGTATAGCTGTTTTATTTGAGGGATTAGTTCCTCTTGGAGTTCATGTAGGACGCAACCTGGGACACCATCTGGTCCCATGGAAGCAGTGTTTTTTGCTTTGGAGAGGGCAGCCTTCACCTGAGCATCAGAGATGTTTGGGAGGCAGCTCTCTGCCGGGATAGATACTTGCTCTTTTGGGGGGGTGGAGAAGTTTGCACTGAACCTGTCTGCTAGGATATTGGCGATGTCTGTGGGTTCAGTGTATTTTTTGTCATATAGAATCAACTCAGAACAAGTCTGGGAGTTGCATCCCAGGTTCCTAACATAACTGAAAAACGCCTTATGATTGTCTTTGGTGTCCTGTGCAATTTTTCTCGCAAAGCTGGCCTTAGAGGGTTTTATGAGGGATCGTAATTTTTTGCTAGTACTGATCAAAGATGCCTTCCCTATTAGGGATTTTGCTCTATCGTGTAGTAGCTTCCTCCTTCTGTTGTACAGTTTATTTATGGCAGGGGTCCACCAGACTGGACGCCTTTGGATGATTGGGTCTTGGTTTTGTTTGGGATAGCATGATCCATGCATTCCTGGAGATGTCCATAGAATGCATCTATATATGATTCTGCAGTTTGGGCCGTAGTTTCCACTGGCCCTGGGGCCTTGAAGTATTCCACTTCAGTTTTGAGAAGTGAGAAGTTCGCTTTTGAGAAGTTTTTCACTGTGGTTTTCTGGGCTGGGGATGGGGTCGGGATGTGGACATCCAGTGAAATTAATTTATGGTCTGATCTTACCAATGAGGGCTATACCTCTGGTGTGGAGCATAGAGTCCCCATGTTGGTAATGATCAGGTCTAGTATGTTGTCCCCTCTTGTGGGAGTGGTGACTAGTTGTTCCATAGCATTTGAGTTTATAATTTCCAGGAACCTTTGGGCTAAGGTGCTGGGGCTTGAATAGTGCTCCCAGTCAATGTTTGGGTAGTTGAAGTCACCCAATATAATGGTGTTCGGAGAGATCTTCATGTTCTCCAATGTTTTCAGGAAAGCCGAGTGGGATTCCTGACTTTGAGAGGGTGGTCTGTAGGATGCTATAAACTGAAAAGCAGTCTTGCCCACTGTTAGTTGCACATGGATGGTCTCCAATACTTTGTGCAATGCCACTAACCTAGAGGTGTGGATATCCTTGATAAATATGGAAACTCCCCCTCCTTTTGTGGTTCGGTCCGGGTTTTTGGGCCAAAAAGCATGATATGAGGTATAGCCTGGTAGTGCTGGGCTGCTCTCTGGAGCCTTGAACCAGGTTTCTGTCACTGCACAGATATCGATATTCTCCATACTGAGGAGAGCTTCGAGTGCGTGCATCTTGAGGTTAAGACTTCTGGCGTTAAGCAGCATTACCCTTAGTTTCTTGTTCCTTGTGCTGTCTATGGGGGTGGGTTTGACTTTTGAGCCTTGCCTAAAAAAGGCACTATGGGGGTGGCAAGAGCCTTTGCCAATATCCGAAAGCCCAGTGGTGGCAGGTGCAAGCCGTCCCTAGTGAAGCAACGTGGCTTGTCGAGTATGTCATCCCAGGCTGACAGACACTGGATCCTCTTTGAATGATACCAAAATTTTAGCCAATTGTTGAAATCGATCATTTTGTCTTTGTACTGTGGCATCATTCTAGGTGAGGGTAAGATGCTGCTCAAGGTCAGGGTCATACCAGCCTGGGCTACATGATCAGAGAGCTCCTCTATGTCTCTTTTCATGTAGTCCAGGGAGGTATGTCTCAGGTCATTCACACCAGCATATACAATGACTGAGTCATATTTGTATTTGCTTTGGAGTGACCTGAGTGCTTGCGTTATGTGGCGGATCCTAGCACCCGACAGGCAGCTCACTGTGACCTTCTCTTTATTCAGCCTGGTGAGCGGACGCCAGTGTGTCTGACAATAGAGTCACCTATTACAAGAGTGTCAGGTGCATTATTCAGCCTTAAGGGCTGTGGCTGCTTGGCACACTGACTTTGTGGGCTATGTGTTGTGCGTGTTTTGTTTTGAGGTAGCGTTTGCTTGGATGTCTGCTTTGGAGGTCTCTGTTGCTTAGGTAGATTTTTATTTAGAGCCTCAGTATGTTTTTGTGTATTTATGTGTTTGGTTCGCTGATGTGGTGGGACTATGTGATACTGGAATTGTGTTGTGTGAGGTTACCTTCTCCTCCTGACTGGTTACACCAGGTTTTGAGATGAGAGAGCTCAGCCTCCAGTTTGGCTAAATAGTTGCATCTCTCACATATATTTGAACCTGTTTGGAGGAGGAGAGGGTTGTCCGTGTACATGAGACAGTTGTAACATTGCCTCAAAATTCCCAGATTCACCAGCTGGACTGGAGAGGAAACCACTGACTGACCTTTGGACATGCTAGAGTAATATAGGGAAACTGAATTTAAGACTGACCACTAGAGGACAGGGTAATCGTAGAGAGTATAAGAGTTAAGTAGTGCTTATGGTTTAATAGTGCTAACTTGTAGGATTACTTAATTGGACCAGTGAAGGGCCTTAGAATGAAAATATGGTGTTTAAATTGAGAGATAGAGCAGTTCTAAGGGAAAAAGTGAAGAGCAGACTTTGTGGAGCCAGGAATAGTTTAAACCCAATTTGGCGCTGCCCGCTGTTGCGCTATGCACAAAAACGCGCAAAACCGTGCAAAAGAGGGTTTTAAGAGAGGAAGATGAAGGAGTTAGGAATTGACCCAAAATGGCCAATAAAACTACAGTGTCAAGTCAGTAACCACTCCCACAGGGGCAGGCAGGCTGCTCAATGTTTTTCACTGCCACTGATCAACAGAGAGACTTCCCTTTAGCCCAAGCAAAAAATGGCCTCCAAGAAACTTACAAACAGTTCAAGAACAGCAAGCCTGTAACTGAACTTTTTTAAATCTCAGAAAAGTGGGAAAAAAGCAAGATTTTTTGTTTTTTTTCAGAGATAGCAGAGGTTCACAAGTATCAACAAGTTATAACAGTGCAGTAAATGACCCCACGTAAGAGTGCTAGGCCAAAGACAGATAAAATGCAAGTTTTGAGAAAAAAAACGATTTTAAAAATAAGTGCAAACAGGAAATTCAGTAAACAGCTCTATGTTGTGCTCTAAATACAGTTACTAATGCAGAAATCAAGTTTAACAAGCCAGAAAATGCTCAAAATAGGTGGCTATGCAGAAAAAACTTAGCAAATAAACAGAGGAAAAATACTTAAAATCTCAAAAGTGGCTCCTTTCTTCTCTCAGCATTTTCTCCTTTTGGTGGGTGCTTCACCAACAGTCAACAAGCCTGAAAAGACGCCAAAACCACGAGGCAACCAGGTTTTAAGAGAGGAAGATGAAGGAATTAGGAATTGACCCAAAATGGCCAGTAAAACTACAGTTTCAAATCAGTAACCACTCCCACAGGGGCAGGCAGGCTGCTCAATGTTTTTCACTGCCACTGATCAACAGAGAAACTTCCTTTTAGCCCAAGCAAAAAATGGCCTCCAAGAAACTTACAAACAGTTCAAGAACAGCAAGCCTGTAACTGAACTTTTTTAAATCTCAGAAAAGTGGGAAAAAAGCATGATTTTATTTTTGTTTTTTTCAGAGATAGCAGAGGTTCACAAGTATCAACAAGTTATAACAGTGCAGTAAATGACCCCACACAAGAGTGCTAGGCCAAAGACAGATAAAATGCAAGTTTTGAGAAAAAAACAATTTTAAAAATAAGTGCAAACAGGAAATTCAGTAAACAGCTCTATGTTGTGCTCTAAATACAGTTACTAATGCAGAAATCAAGTTTAACAAGCCAGAAAATGCTCAACATAGGTGGCTATGCAGAAAAACTTAGCAAATAAACAGAGGAAAAATACTTAAAATCTCAAAAGTGGCTCCTTTCTTCTCAGCATTTTCTCCTCTTGGTGGGTGCTTCACCAACAGCCAACAAGCCTGAAAAGATGCCAAAACCATGAGGCAACCAGGTTTTAAGAGAGGAAGATGAAGGAGTTAGGAATTGACCCAAAATAGCCAATAAAACTACAGTTTCAAGTCAATACCCACTCCCACAGGGGCAGGCAGTTATATATACACATGCAGTTATATGTACAGTATGAAACATAAGCAATAGGTGCACACAATATCGAACAGCTTCTATGCCTACAGTTGGCCCCTGAATGACTGTACACTGCATGTGCCAACCATACAAATGACAATCGTTGCCTGTAACATACACCCACAGAGAGGTCATAGGTGAAACACCACCCACAGGTTTGCTGACATGGTAACTTGTCATTGTGTACTATTACAGTTCTACATGCCATGCCATATAGCTGTTCAGACACTGACAGCTATATAAACAGAGTGATGCTACAGTGGACCAGTTACACTCATACAGTAGGTTGGAAAGGTTCACAGCTGTTGCTGTCCAAGCCAAGCCATTCACATTGTACAATAGGAAAGACACACTGGGCCACAGGATTCCTAACAATCGACAGTATGTACTGAAGGTGTGTAGTTCAGCAGCCTCTATCTACACACTGTAGAAACACAGTAGCTGGTATGGACGTCTTATGACTACATGGGTAGTAATGGCTTGGCATAACTGACACCATCACGTGCACACCAACACACTGAACAGTTTGTGTGGCAGGGGGCAGTAGTCCCGCAGTACCCAGATCCATGACAGTAATGTGTATGTAGGTGAAGTATGTGGTACTGTACATCCAGATACCTTAAGACAGCTCAGCCCTGATAAGCCCACATTTTGTAGCAGCCTAGGTCTTTTCTGGTGCTTCCCCCCCTAGACTCAATTATACAGGGCCATATACCACTGTTACATACACTGGGCTCTGCAGTGCATGAGGGCACACATGTATTGTATAGGTGGCGCCCACACATATATGTCCCCAGCCCCACCATATGTGTGGGAGTTACAACAGCAGTGAACTGATGGCAGACATGGCAGTGTGTTATACTCCCAGTCCACTATGGATCAACCACCGACAACATGACATATGTGCACAGCGTGGTATGTAGGTGATGGACAGAGGCTGGAATACAGGCACATATGTGGACAACTATTGCCATACACTACACAAAGTGCAGGTGTTACAGGATAGTTTGTAACATACCCTAAGTCAGGGAATTACTGGCATGGATGGCCATGGATGTAGCCATGTACCAGTAACATGCAACACACACACACTGCCAGTATATTATCTGACACAAGACTTGTGTGGTGGACAGACAAGACATGATAAGCACAGCTCCGGCCAGCATGAGGGTAGGCCCACAGTTGTGTGCTGTGCAGATGGACTGCATTCCATGGCAAACTAGTATGTACACCCACACCCTGTAAGAACCAGTACTGTACAATGCATAACACAACTCCACTCACAGTCTGTCTGTACTTCGTGATCCTCCTACAAATATGTGGCTGCCCTGAGTGTGCTGGTTCTCCTACATGGGGCATTGCTACATGCTGTCGGTAGCACTGCTACCCACACATGGGATGGATGCCATCACACAGGAGATGTAATGGGACCACACACACATGATGTGGGCATCAATAGTGGGGGGTTGCCATGACAGTATTAAATGGATGTAGTACACATGTATAATTGTATAGCTGATCATCTGGATATGTAAATGTACATATATTCCCACCATAGTTCCTGGACATGAAGTGTAGGCCAACCCCAGCCCATATGTTCCCAATGTCGTAGTTGCAGGGGATATCAGGTAATTCTAGCAGGTATACCAGTAGGCTATTGCTACTGTCACTGGGATTGTCTTCACAGACATGGTGTGTGCAGCAGGTCACATCTGCTCATAACATGTGTGCCATTGGTTACCGAACTACATCCAAAGAACATCAGTGTACAGTACTGCTGTTAGCATGTAATGCCGCTGTGAACTGCAGCAGAGATATTGGCCAATATATGTGGGGGTCTGACACAGTCTGTACATTCCAGAGGTATACACATATGCCCTTAGTGCTACACATGTGTACCATGCCTCACAATATGGATGTGGATGGCCATGTAGATGGGTATAACACATGACAACAGGTATATAATGTCCACCATAGGTCATGCATTCATACACCCCTGCCTGGCCTGTAACGGTATGACCACTGGTACAGGGGTGCCATGGCCACATACTACACTATAGGTATTGCCATACATCTGCACTGCATCCCACTGCCCTGTCCACTGTTAGGGGAGGTCCGGCAGTGAGACATCTGGCTAGTATCTACACGTCATCCTACTGGGTCGGTACACTCAGCTGCTAGGCATGTCACAATTTACTGTGCAGGCTGCAGGCAGACTGGCTCAACACTGGCCTACACCTCCCAAGGGGGAATGTGCATGTACCTGCATATACAGCAGGCTCTGCAGGCATGTCACGGCACAGGGTAGGATACACCTGTGTGACAGTGCATATCTACAACCAATGTGAACACAGCCACAGTGGTTAGCTAGCATGGTATGACAGTATATGGACTATACTTTCAACACCATCCTCATATGTGCCACTCACAGACTGCCCTATATATATTGGCCTGCTACACAGTTTGGTCTGGTGACTGTCTGTGGTATGGTACATGTGTTAAACAAAAAAAAAAAAAAAAAAAGTAGGCAGGCAGCAGTAATTCTTAAACTTTTATGGTTGGCGCTTTCATCAAGTATTCTTACACTCAACTTCATCAGACACTAGTTAAAAGAATGGTAGCCATATTTAAAAATAAGAATTGTATCAGGTGACATGGTGTCATGTGAGGTGACTGAACATTTGACTATGAATCTGGTTTTAAATATGGCTTCTATTGTTTTAACTAGTGTCTGGTGACGTTGAGTGTAAGAATACTTGACGAAAGCGCTAACCATAAAAGTTTAAGAATTACTGTTTCCTACCTATTTTTTGTTGTTTTTCAGTAGTTTGTTTGCAGTTTGACTCTAGTATGGTACACAAGTGTTTATGGCCCTACAAATATGTACATCACTGCAGTACCATATAGTGGGGCAGCAGGTACTATCTGAAAGTAGGGGAACTAGAATAATTTAATCTAATACAGTCTGTACACAGGCTAAGGTACATAGCAACACTACACACACTGTTGACATTCACCATAGGTACACATACCTTAGTACTCTACGAACATCCTCAGAATGTACAGGTAATGTAATGTAATGTAATGTAACCCCTACTGTGCATAACATGTGCAGTAGTCATATATATCCGTGGCTTGTTCTCAGATATGATGCCATACAGTATGGTGTACAGCACATATGCACCACTTCATGCACGACATATGTACAGAGGTTGACAGAGGTGTGGCTGGGAGCATATACACAAGGCCAATATTGACATGTTGCTGTGATGACCACATACATTTACTGTTGTTACAAGGTTGTTGCAACATATGTCCTTTGAGGGATATGACATCTGTGACTATCACAGCTTTCTCCATCTACTGACTCCAATCCTCACACTACCTTCAGCAGTCGACAGCTAGATGCTCTGTGGGTGACACATGCATTCACAGACACAACACTGCCCAGGCTGCAGATGACCCTGCAGATGGAGATTCTCCATCAACATGGAACTGACATGGCAAGTATTGAGACATGTACATCAGCCATATCCACACAAACACTGTGAAAGCAACATTACTCCAAATGCAGTATAGTGGCACTTACAGGCTATAGTCAGGTCAGGCACATCCACCTCCCATTTAATGCACTGTTTCCACAGTGTATGTTGTTAGAGGAACACGGTAATCCAACTGGAATGCTGTTTGGCACACAACAGATCTAGTTCCTGATCACAGTGGGTGACAAGGGCAAACACCACCATGATGTTCGTGGGTATTGGAGTGTGTTTCCTTACAATTGGTGATAGGGATGTTACCACAGCTGTTTCACATGAAATCAGCTAGGGGAGGGCTGTGATTCATGTAGAGGCCATCAGCTGGTCATGAGCATTACTTACATTACACATGCTTCTGCCTAAGCAAAGCAGGTGTAGGTCTTCACGTCTACCTGAAAGGGGGTAGGGGATGCTGACAGAGGCTAATACATGTCAGGGAGGGGTGGGAGAGTAAAACTGAAGCATGGTTGTGCCACACACCTAGCAGCACAGGTTATCAAACCCCTGACGACTATGTAGTGCTAGCACAGTTTGCTGCAATTATTGGATGCACCACATGGGATACCTGTTGTGGAGCACTCAGAACATATATGTGATTGTGAGTGACATCTGCAACAGGGATACAGTAGCTGTATGGTAGGTGACATACATGTGCCTGTCGGCATAAACAGGTGCCATCGTTAACATAGCCACACTCTCACAAGGACACACACACACATTGTCACACGTGGCAGGGCCAGGTGTACAACTCATCAGTTGTGGGATTGCCACATCACATCACTGTGCAGGTATCCCATACACCACACAGGTCATACGGGGGCTGTACAGGTGAAGGGTATGGAAAGGTGTCTGACATCAGACAGCATGCTGCAGTTTGCCCATGGGGGTTGTAGGGAGTGTGGATGTGGACATCTGCAGCATGCAACACACACACAAACACACAGGGTGCCACTACCGACATGCATGTGTCCATGTCTGCACAGGTGTGTGGTGTTCGACTTCACCAGATGGCTGTCCACGGCTAGGCGATGGGTGTGCCTTGGCATTAGGCCACATGACAATGGTCTGCATTGTGGCTCAGGGATGTAGTTTCTGCATTTGCCCACAAAGGTGGGTATTGTATCCCCCATCTGGTCAGCTGAGTGACTACTGTGTGTGGGCATTGCTGTGCGTCACTTGCCATGTCTGTGCTCCTTCATCCATGACATGGACTGCATCTGGGATGTGCACACCTCCCACATGCATGTACAGTGACATGTGGAACTGTACCTGGGGTGCCCAGCCCATGCTGTGAACACAGATTAACATCAGATGTGCCAGTTCTGCCCACCTGTGGTAGGAGCTGGTAATGGCCAGCAGCTTTACCCTGCACCTACATGGTGTGCATGCTATCAGCATTCCTTGGTGTCAGTGGCATCTGTCCTTACGGGCATGTTGTCAGGCATGGTATGTCCATTGAGGGTCACATGTGATGGTGGTGCAGTTGTCCACTGGAGAACATTGGGGAGGTGCACTGTCTAAACGTATGTGCATATTGGACAGATGGACTGGGTGTCATGCCCTCTGTGGCCCACTGCTGTCACTCCATAGTTACTATCAGTGGCCAATGTGCAGTGTACTACTCACATATTGGCTGTTACCTAGGCATGTGTGTGTGTGTGTATGACACATGGGGTGAGAGTGTGCTCTGGGTATTACTGGGGTTGCTAACTGTGATTGCCTGGCCTTGATGTCACATGTCTGTGTATGGCTCTGCACCCCTGGCTCTCAACCATATCACATGTGTTATCCCTGTACAGTGGACATTGTGCTATATAGTATGGCCACCATATAAGAAAATGCAAAACTCACTCCACATTGGCCACAGGTGTCACACAGTCACAACCACCTCTACACATGATACTGGTTACAAACATACACACACACACACACACACACACACACACACACACACACACACACACACCTATCATGTTTGGGAGTAGAACCTAACTAACTAGTGTATGACACTACAGCACTACACAGTTATAGTAAGTGCCACAGATATTACTGGGGTAGTCCTTGCCCAAAGGTGTATTTCACACTGACTGACATCAGCAGGATTGCCAAAGTAGGGCTTTGAAATGACTGTGAGAGACTAGCCTAAAATGCATTTCTCTCTACACAGACAGTGACACACACAATACATATAGAACTGCCATGTGTGGGGATGGAAACCAACCACGCGTCTAATTCACACTACAGCAGCACAGAGTTACAGCATGTGCTGCAGAGATTACTGGGCTACAATTCTCCCAGGAGAGTATTTCTAGGTGGGTGACATCAGCATCCTTGCCAAAGTTGGGTATGCGAAATGTATGTGGTGTGAGTAACCTAAAAGCATTGCTCTCTACACAGTCAGACATGCACGCATACACACACAGTTGGCAGGTCGGGGGATAGATATCCCAACTAACTCCTTAATCACACTATGGCCGTACGATGTTACGGGATGTGCTATGGAGAGTACTCGGCTACGATCGTCCCAAAGGTGTATTTCAAGTTGCGTGACATCAGCAGCCTTGCCAAAGGAGGGTATTCAACTTGTAAGGGGTGTGAGTAGTCTAAAAAGCATTGCTCTCTACACAGTCAGTGACAGACAGACACGCACACATATGCACGCACAGACTCACACACACACAGTTGCCATGACTGGGGTTTGACCTCCTACCTAACTACATTATCACATTACAGCAGTAAGCAGTTACAGCATGCAATATAGAAATTACTGGGCTACAGCTCTCCCAGGGGAGTATTTCTAGGTGGGTGACATCAGCCGTCTTGCCAGAGTTGGGTATGTGAAATGTACAGGGTGTGAGTAATCTAAAAGCATTTCTCTCTACACAGTCAGATGTGCACGCATACAGACACTGTTGGCAGGTCAGAGGCTAGAACTCTCAACTAAGTCCTTAATCACACTATGGCCATATGATGTTATGGGATGTGCTATGGAGATTACTCAGTTACGATTGTACCAGAGCTGTATTCCAAGTTGCATGACATCAGCAGCCTTGCCAAAGAAGGGTATTCGACTTGTAAGAGGTGTGAGTGGCCTAAAAAGCATTGCTCTCTACACAGTCAATGACAGACAGACACGCACACACAGACTCAAATACACCCAGTTGCTACATCCAGGGTTTGACCTCCTACCTAATTACATTATCACTCTACAGCAGTATGCAGTTACAGCATGCACTATGGAGATTACTGGGCTACAGCTCCCTCAGGGGAGTATTTCTAGGTGGGTGACATCAGCAACCTTGCCAAAGTTGGGTATGTGAAATGCAAGGGGTGTGAGTAACCTAAAAGCATTGCTCTATACACAGTCAGTGAGAGACAGACACACACACTCACACACACACAGTTGCCATGTCTAGGGTTAAAACTCCTACCTAACTAATCTATCACACTTCAGCAGTATGCAGTAATGGGATGCGCCACAGAGATTACTGGCCTACAAATCTCCCAAAGGTGTATTGCACATTGAATAACCTCAGCAGGCATGTCAGGGTACTGCTATGTGGTGGCCAGTGTGTGCATGGCCCATACACCATTCATGTAGGGGTGACAAGCCACAGGCGGACACACATGGGGTCATATCTCACAGGTGCGTGTCTAGGGCAACTAGCTGACTATGTCCTTGTACAGCCATGTTGCACAGCTGGCATGTGGATCACATAGTCTGTGGTGCTGACAGGTACTGGTCGCTAGTAACTGCAGTGTGTGACATCTGCAACTGATGTGTTTGGGGCCCTTTGGCTGTGTGCTCGGTGGGACAGGCATGGATGGCTCCTTGTCACAGTCACCTTCTTCCACACATGTATATCCATCTACCTTTGGCATATTATGGTGTGTTGTCCTTACATATATGTCTGTATTCCTATCCACTGTGTGTGCAAGGCATGAGTGGTGCATACTGACATGTGCCTGCAGTAACTATTGCAACCGCTGGATATCTCTGGTCCACTGGTGTTTGCATACATGGCCTTCATGTGTTTGTGTGAGAGCATGCCCAGTATGACCTTTCAATATGTTGATGATTGACATTGCCTTCATTTCTCTTCAGTGTGTGAGCATGCCTAGTAAGGCTGTCTGTTATGCATGAGTGGAGCATGCCCGGTGGTTTGTACTGCACAGCTGACCTTTGTGCTGTACACCAACAGGTAGCATGCTGTGTCTGCAGGGTATCCACTGATCATTTGGCATTGACTGCTGCAACATGTCTGCATAGTGCTGGGTACACCTGACTATTTCTATGTTTCTACACAGGATTGGGAGGTGCGCACCTGACTGTTACTGTATTTCTATGTGAGGTGAGGGGGCACCTGACAGTTGTACACATTTGCTAGGACTGTACTTGTATATCCTGTAGTCCGATTCTGTCAGTGGTCTTACCCATCATGCTGGCTACACCATACCAGTGTACTTCCGTTCTTATCGTTTGATTGCATACACATTAGTTTCTGACTTCCTAGCTGTCACAACTGACATCCCACTACCTGGCCTGCTGTGGTCTGTCCGTGTAGGCCTGGGTGGGGGTCACCCATACCCTTCATTCAGAGGCCATAGTACGGAATTTGTTTGGGTTTGTCTACAACTGTTCTGCTGGCTGTGACTTAGGCATAGGTAGTGTAATGTTTGGCATCCCTTTTACTGTATGTGAGAGACAGAGAGAGGTGCTATTCCCTGGGTCCATCCCATGTCAGTGTATGTACTATGCGTTGCCTCTTTGCCAGGGCATACTGGGGATGTCTCCTTCTGCCTACTGGGGCAGGCTCAGGTTGTTTCTCCTCCGTGTCACTCTGTGCCTGTGCAGGCCTTGGCATTGATGGGGGGGCTATATGGCCCTGCCCCTTGCTGCTGCTGTTGCAGCTGTTTCCGCAGGATCATATTGTGCAGCATGGCACACACAAGGATGATTTGGGTTCATGTAGTTGGTGAGTACTGCAAGGCTTCACCGGATGTGTCCAGGCACCGAAACTGTGACTTGAGCAGAGAAGTAAATAGTGTGGGAAAAAATAGCCAGGGAATTGTTATGGCTAGGTTAGTATAGGTTTGTATAGGCCCTAGGCCCTAGGGCTGATAGCCTAGTACCAACCTATGAACCTATGAACA